>NC_053023.1:107805168-108063155 GCF_003073215.2 Triticum urartu | reverse complement strand
GAATTCAATGCATAATGGCTTAGCGCGCCAGCTTGCCGTGGAAAACTAGAGAAACTAGAATTATGACTGTGCCGTCTCGTCCCGTCTGGGTCGCACGCCGGTATGGCGGTCAAACGAGTGCACTCGAATCATCTCCCTCCTTGTCAATAATGATTCCACAGATTTAAAAAGCCCGCAACAATTAAAGCGTATCTTTTTCGCATCAGTTAGCTGCCTTAATACGGCCGGCTGCATGCAGGCACTCAGAATCGCTCGCAGGCAGTACGCGAAGCAGCATGCAACGAGTCGCAGCCGAGGGCACGCATGCAGCCACTTAAATCGCTGGAATTAATTAGGCTTAAACTTATGTATGCCGTTAATTATTGCCATGCCTTGGTCTTGCTGCTTTGCTCACGGAATTAATTAGGCTTAAACTTCTTCAGAGGTAGGCATTTTTATCCGTGTAGGACCGATAGTGTAGCTTGTCAATTTCTTCAGAGGTAGGCATTTTTATTCAAAAAACTGCCACTTCGCATCTTGCGTCGCAAATAAAACTGCCAGGAGCGCATGTAGGCTAGCTAGTGATCGATCAGTAACTTGTAAACACTGAGTGAACATAAATAAGTAACTGTTAATGCATCTCAATTATTCACAGATCATATACAAATATGTAGCTCCAAAAGCAAAGATCTGCCACTTTGGATCTTACGTCACAACTAAAACTAACTAGTACGATTCCCATACATAAGATCAACATGTTAATGCATCTCAATGATGCACAGATCATATACAAATATGTAGCTCCAAAAGAAAAGATATAGAAAAAACATATGTTCTTCCTACTAACATGGATGCTTCTCTTGGCCAACATTCAGTACAGACTGAAAGACAACTTTGTTTGTGAAGTCTACAATTCCTCTTGGAAACGTAAGTGGTTTCACCAACAACTGGAACCATGAGAATGAACCACACATGATGGAGGAACATCCACTGCAATATGATTTGGTCTTCTCTCGATCACACCGCGAGACTATTTTTGGAATACAAACTTTAACTTAGGCAAAATGATGCCCATTGTATAATCAGACGAAAGCAATGAAGCACCTAGTGTTGGCCAATAAATAGTACAGTACTACTTTTCTGCAGTCCATGAAGTGACTATCCAATATTTCTGTGTCTATTTTCAAATGGCACTGCATGCAGTGACTATACTTTTCTCTTGTGCAGTTCAACCAAAATTGTGGACACTTTGTTTGTTTGCCAAATAGCTATGGGCAGACATCTTTGTCTGCACAAATATCAAGCAGTTAGTAAACATATACCAAACCTTGTATTTTCGGTTTAAACATGTCTCTTCCGCTTAGCATCTATCATGTTCTGCACTGGACAATCTCATACAGTTATGTTTTGCCCTGGACAATTTCATACTGAATTGATTTGCTGGTTCAGAGCAGAAATATAGCGCCTATTCTTCATCAGACAAACGATATCCATGTTCGCAGTGATGGAAGAGGTGAAATCGATACAACCAAAATTGAGCATCCAATCATTGAATCCTGCCCTGCACCTCCAATGTAGGTCCACCCTGCCAATAAATTCACGTGCAAACCACTAGTATTACTATCTAACGACAGTACAAAAAGAGTAGCAAGATAGTAGCAAGCCATGTACCTTCGTAATGAACAGCTCATAGTGCCACCAATTGGATATAAAGGTTTGGAAAAAAACATGCTCCTAATGTTGAACCAGTTGGACTTTTTGTGCAGTTGCACTAAAATCGAGCATCCCTGTTTGCATAGATATTGAAAGTGTGATTACTTTAAAAGTGGCACTAGTTGAAGAATAGACTCACAAATATAAGCATTCCAATTTCTTAATGGGAAAAGGTAGCAAGACTGTTTCTAACCACCTGTTTGAAGGAATAAATAAAGCAACATCGGCTGATGTCAGGAAGGCATACATAGTTTTTTCTGAAAAACTGAGCCATTCCTAACCTTTCCTCTTCTTTTAAGCAAATTTTGTGCGGTTCTACTAAAATAAAATGCCATCACCGCCTTGACAATTCAGTGACACTGTACAAAAGGAAATGACTTAACATTACATCATGATGTCAAGTCTGTAGTCGACAGGCATTAGAGACAAACATACAGACCTCCTCCGATAACATAATGAACATTAATTTTAACAAAGGTGTGACTAGCTTTACCGAGATAATTTGAGTGAACTCTACACCCGTTGTTCCTTAATATAAGACGTTTTCGCGGTTCAATTTAAAGCACCCAAACGTCTAGTATTTAGAAAAATAGGTAGTAGTTTTCTAGAGCACATATCTGGGAAAGCTTGCCACACTTTATTTATGTCCATACGCTAATGCAACACCATTAGAATACTACAAATATACACTAATCCAGTGGCTAGTGCAACAGTAGAGTAGTTAGTTTATTACAGGGTACAGTACAATGGTTTTACTGAACAGATTTCAATAAACTCTAGCACTGGAAGGTTTCTATAAGAATTAACAATACAAAATGTAAAGGTAACAAGTTTCAGCATTGGTATACTAGCTGTGCATGAGCATTAAACCAAATACAAAAGTCTGAAGGTAACTAGCATTATTAACTAATGACAGTATAAAAAAAATTGCAAACCATGTACCTCCAAGGTAAATATCATTTCAAACTCGGGGGTACCTTAAAAATTGCTATCCCAATCTTGATAATCGATCAAACATAAAAACTTGATCGAACGAATCGAGAGAACAACCGAAGGAGGAGGTGCCCACTCTTGACCTTTCCTCTTGTCTTCATAATTGTCTGTGCAGTTTAACCAAAATAAAATGACATCAACGCCTTGGCATTTTGGTGACACTGTACAAAAAAATTAACTTATCTCATGAAAGTGAGGTATGTAATCTATAAGCATTAACAGTGCAAAAATCTGAAGGTAGTAACAAGTTTTATCGTTGGTATACTGGCTGTGCAACGGCATTAGAATGCCTTAGCTGAAAAATCTTTAATACATCCACAATCAACAGCTAACCCTGAAATAATCCAGTGACATTAAATGGCATTGCTTAAATTTATTGGTGGCATTAGACTGAGAGCGGCATTAGTTAAATGTGGCATCACTTTAGAAGTAGTATTGCTTGAGTTGACTGCTGGCGTTATACTAACAGAAAAAAGTGGCAATAAGAGCATGGGAGGCCCATTCGGACAGTGGGCGCACCAGTACGATGTACCTCCACGGACGCAGAGTGGTGAGGGAGGTATGGTTTCCCAGAGAAACAAATATCCAGGCAGCATATGTGGATTACGTCCCATTTTTGTTCTCTTTAGCCACCTTTTTCCTATGCGAGGACAACAAACCGATCGACCTGGTCATTCTCTATTGCGTTGTCATGCCTTTCTACCCTTCTTCAACCAAGAGACACGAGACTCGTTCCTTAGCTACTGATTTCCCCTTTTCAACCTAGATGCAGGTTCGATGCCTACTCTCTTGGACAGTACAGTCTCCCTTCCTTTCCTTATTCAACCCAGACATGGATTAGTCTGCATGAAGTAGGGTTTCCTTTAATAGTGCAAATTATGGTTTTCGTCTGCGTGGCCAGCAGAGCAGAGGATAGCAAATTGGGAATATGGTGGAGTGGAAAAAGATCCACATGCAACGACGTGGCAGATGGGGCAATAGAACAAGGTTATGGTTCGAAAAGAGGTAGCATACCTGAGGGTCGGCGGGAAGTGGCTTCGCTCATGGTCGTCGTCCTCCGCACACACTACGGCAGCGAGCTTGGGGACGGAGGCCATCCCGCGCGGGCGCTAGGTCTGAGAGGACGGCCTTGTCGTCAGCGCGTGACCTCGCTCGCCGACGATGAGTGCGTCAACGCTGCATGTCCTTTTCTTCCCCGGCGATTCTGTGACCACCGGTGAGGAGGGAGAGAGGGGCCGTCTTTTTTAGATCTGGAGAGAGGGTGGTAGTGTGAGAAGCAAGTGGGCAGCCCTTAGCAAGAAAGCGCTCAAGCTCCAACCTATATATCTTTTTTATACTACTAGTACGAGAGGTGGAGTAGTGGTAGAGTAGTTTATATTTTCTCTGCGTACAATACGAGTTAGTCGTGCTTCAAAACTGATCAGCACGCCATTAAAAAATAAAGGTCGATAACTAATGCGGAACCTCGGGCCAACGCGGCCAGATCGCATTTTGCACGAGAAATTACACACCATGTTCCGTTGACATGTGGTCCCGTTCCAACATATCAGTGAGACGACGACGAGTAGTAGGAGTATTTCCGAACGGACGTGTAGGCCGGGGCGCCTCTTCGTGAACCGTGGCAAACTCGCAACCGTCCACCGGCTCTTCGCCTTTCCCTCTCGATTTGGAACTGCTGTCGCACACTCTTCCTCTCCCTCCTCCATTTTCCTTCAGCCCTTCACCCTTTCTTCTGCCATTGTTCGATCGTCTTCTCCATGGAGGGAACAGGCCGGAAACGACCCCGTTATTCTTGCCCCGATCTGAAAGATGACGTGGTGGAGGAACTCATTGATCGATGCGACGTCATCACCTCGGTTAGCATGGCAGGTTCGTTCAAGCCCATTCTCGACTCAACTAATAACATCATTACAAAGAACCCAAGAGTCAAGGAGCGGTTTGATCTCCCCTATCTTCTTCGTCGTGACCATGATGACTAGCGCCGGCATGACGGAGGCCTCGCCCTGTGCCAGTTGATGCCGCTTGATAATGATACGTATGATGTTAAGATGCCATCGCTTGAGGGCAAGGCTTGGGCGGGCGCAAATGGAGATTGGGTTGTTTACATTGGGTCCAACTGTGAGTGGGAACTTGTGAATGTGTACATTCGTGACCGGGTTCCACTTCCAAAAATCTTAGCAAACTTCCCAGAGGTTGAGCACACCGGTATTGTATGCACGTTCAAATACGATCATGGTGACTGTCTTCTATGGAAGATAGCAATTTGTCGAGTTCCCAACCTCTCTTGGAATTACAACAACTATCAAGTTATTGCTATCTTCGACAAGCTTGTTGCCGTCCTTCGTGGTTCGACTCGATGGATATTGCTCAAAAATCAGTTTCTGTACACGGATGAGTACTGTGACGCAATTCAATACGAGGGCCTTGTGTTTGCTGCCACCACTCATGGCACTGTTTTTGCATGGGATCCTCATAGTTTCGGTACGTTTGTCTTCCACCGTAATTAAAATTGTTTCATCCACATGCATGCGGCTTAGCAAGTTTCCCTTTACTAATTAACCTTCTTCTTGTGTTTCCAAGGTCCTGTGAACATCCCACCACCTATACTTGAAAATTTTTCTAACCAAGGGGGAGATGACGATGGTGATGATCACGAGCATGAGGACGAGCAGCGCCCATATACTCAGTGGCGCCTGGCAACTAATTCCGATGGATCACCTCTTCTTGTGTGTATACAACCCACTGATGATGTTACTGCTAAGGAAGCAGGTGTAGTCTCCCATGGTCGCACTCACCGGACCTATTCCAACACCCGTTGCATGGTATTCGGGATGGATACTAGTGTGCTAGTGCCAACTCCTTCTCCCTGGTACAGAATTGATAGTCTTGGAGAAAACTCGCTCTTCCTTGGACAAAACTATCCGATGATGGTGAAAGGCGATCCAACTGTTGTTGACACAACATTAACAGTACCATTTATGAGAAGCAACTGTGTCTATACCTCGGACATTTGGGTGGTTCCCTACCCTGGTACTGATATAGTAGGCCGCTTCAGCCTGGATGACCAGTCCTGCGTTGTTTTCCAGATCGACAATCGATGGCCCGTCCCAGAGAATCACTTGTGGTTCAAAGCAAGCGTTTCCAACGCCGAGGAATGGTTGAGTTGAAGTTCATTTCATTGCTTGTTATTTGTTGTGTGGCGAAAACTTTAGTATTTATAATGTATCCTCGTTGTCGATGTGGGTTGATGACCTGTTGTATGTAATAAAATGATATGCCTGTGATAAACTTACTAAATTTATGAATGGCTTTCGAGTCGCTTCTCTGAGTGAGTGGTGCGACGAGGCAAAAAAATATTTTTCGAATACATAATTGTACGTGCATTGCAACAGGTTATCGGATGAGGCCAATCAACAATAGTAGTACACTATTTGTACTAGCTTCACATGCTTCACGCGTCGGGCGGGTGTTTTTACTGTAACCATATGTTAATGTGTTCATTGTACGTAACCAACACCTCGAATCCTCGATACTAGTACTATATAGTAGGAGTAAGTAGTACGAGTAGTAGGGTGGCATGGGCCAGAAGACTAGCCACAATGGAGAGTAACATACACTAGTAACATACACATATCCCTAGACTATGTTACTACCTTCATAGTGGGTAGTAACATAAGTGTGGTAACATGCAAAGCTTCATTTATTAGGTTATAGACTCATATTGCATTGGAACATGTGATGTTCCAGTAACTAGCTAAGTTACTGAAACTATCTCTCTCCTCATTAAATCCTTGCCACATAAGCAAATTTGCTGAGTTGGACGCGATGTTACTGCTGAAGTTACTCCCATTGTGGATAGTCGAACAAGCATTCACGTCCAGGAGTACGGCACACGCCACCACCACGACATCCATCTGACACCATATTATTTCTTGGAGTCCGTGCTAGAGCAATCTCTTCAACCTCGTCATTTATCTAACTTCAGCCATCGCACGGCGGGCGAGGTGGGGGTTTGCTGATAGTCGGTTTCCTTAACTATGGTCCCACTTGTAAGGCCAACTCCAACGCACGACCCCAAACAGACCTCCGTTTTGCATGAAATCCAACGATAATTTTGACTAGAAAAGCAAGACCAAAGAAAACAAGAACCACAAGAATACATTTTACTACTCCTGTAAGTTGGATTAGTGCCTTCTCGATGCATTCATTGTTGATCTGCGGAGGCTCGATCTTGCGTGCTTCTTTCTTCTTCGAGTGTAAAGAAGTAGATGTTGCTTCCTCGCATCTAGTCTCATGTCTAGCCTCTATTCTAGTAGGAGTATCAACAAGTGCACTAATCTCATCTCTAGCCTCTGTGCTAGCTAAAAGTGATAGAACATCTACTAAATTGTGCTCTATCAATATATGGATGTACTCTTCTTCCCAATACAAAAACTGCATCCATTCTACTCCCTCCGTTGCACAATACATGCCTTCTATTTGTCAAAATATATATGTATCTAGACATGTTTTAGTATATAGGTACATCCATTTTTGGACAAATGGAAGTCAAGTATTTTGGAACGGAGGGAGTACACAATAAATTTTTTAAGTTAGCACAACTAGTCTAATCCGAGAGCACAACCTAAGATTTGGTCGGGTTCTTCCTCCTTTTGCCGACACGTGGGACATCCAGCATCCAGGTCGTGTCATGAAATAAAATAGAGTGGTAGTTGAAGCCACGAGATGTGCATCTTGGGTTAAACTATAAATAGAATCTTACTACTCTTGAGTAACTCCAAAAGCGGCCACCGAAGATCTTTATTGGATTTTTTTTCATCATTGGCACATCAAGGTGAAAGATGTGCAGGTTCAGTGGGTCCTCTTGTGTTTTCACTGACATGTGGGGCCGCATGTGAGCAAACAGACGATGGGCTCCGCGCGTCCGCTGGCTGGCTGAGAAGAGAGATAGAGGAGGGCTGAGCACGGACTGCAGGAAAGTTGTTCTACGTACCTCGATATAGGCTCGATATAGTGGGGTGGCATGGGCAGCATTCACGTCTAGCAGTACGGCACACGCCACCCACACGAGTCCCATCCGACACTAATTTTCTTGGAGTCCATGCTACAGCTAACTCTTCTCCCTCCTGTTTTCTCAGCCATCGTGTGGTGGGCGGGGTGGGGATTTGCCAATAGTCGATTTTCTCAACTGTTGTCCCACTTGTAAGTGAAAATGCAACACCACACGCATTCCCGCTTGAGAGGCGTGCCGGACCAACCGTGTGGGGGTGCGACGCGAACACGGCAGGCTTTTCCTTTTGAACCTGTAACTTGTAAAATTTGGTTCTGCTCGATGGCGCGACCGATAGATAGAAAATAACGATTTTGCCTAGAGTAATGAGAAGTTTGGTTCTGGCGCCGGTCATTCATGGAGTGCATACAAAAATTATGAAGTTGATGCGAAAGCTAAGATAATTACTGTAGTATCATATACTACTACATGGATTTGACGGGAAGATAAAAATACATACGGATCCATCAACGACATCCTCACGCCCTAGTGCGCCGGGTCACCAACCGACGTGTGAGGAGCAGCGGCGTTGGCAGCGAGCTCAACGTGCTTCTGAACAGTGTCGTCCAAGGTTGCCCTGCGGTCCAAGAAGGCCAGCGTCCTATCGTCCTCCTCTTGCATGTAGTAGGCCTTGTGGACGATTTGCGCGTAGACGTGGGTGATTATGTCGATGGTGTCTTGCTGCGCCAGGCGCTGCGCGGAGAGCGCGACCTCGAGGTGGACATTCTCCGGCGCGATGGCGGGCAGTCGCAAGGCCACCAGTGCATCGAAGAGGTTGTCACCATAGTGGCCGTTGAGGGTGGCGGGCATCGCAGAGCCTGGGCGCTTCGGCTGGAGGCTTACGTCAAAGTCGTCCGCAAGCTTCTTGACGACGGTGAACTTGTCGAGGAAACCGACAAGGACCTCGTCGAACAAGGAGACGAACCTGTCGTCCAAGAGGCCCCTCGCCCTGGCGGCCTCAAGCAATACTACCTGGAGATGTTCCTCGGTGCCGGGCCGCAGGCCGGCGTCGTGGACCATTTGGCACAGCCGGCTGATGCTCGCGCTCATCGCCTCCATGGGTCTAGTTTAGCTTCTAGTCAATTGATCTTGCGATTCGAGTGATCACTCTTGCCCTTGGTTAGCTTGCGTAGGTGCGTAGGATTTCATACTACTCCTCGGCCCTCTACTGCACCTACCTTTGGTTGTATGATAGGTGGGCCAGCCACCCCCTGGGCCCACGTGTCATTCACCCAAAGGCAGTTGCCGTAAGTCAATGAAGTTGCGTCCCCCTCCGTGCCGGTGCAGTATAGTCATCTCACTGGACCTCTAGTTGGGGCCAAACGATAGAAGTTTGATGTTTACTGGTTTATTGGTCCCCTTTGCATTTTGCGCCAAGTTTTGACCTTTGATTTAACTAATAAAATGTTAGTGCATGTAAACAAAAATGTTGTGTAAGTCACCTTACGAAAACCAAATAATCCCAAAATACTTAGGCACGGTGCATTAACTCCCTCCTTGTTTCTTATTTCGTGACATATCAACCAATGAGAGATGTGGGCCGTGCATGCTTTCAATGACTTGAGACTACCAAACATGACATGCAGTGTTTAGTTCATTGCATGTAATCCTATTAGTACTCTAGTTAGCAAAAAACATTAAGTTCTCTCGCCGATAGGAATAAAACACCATGTATTTATTTACAGAGGGAGTAGTACATTTTTTGTGACATGCATTACTAGATATTGCTAGTCAAATACTAGAATCCAGATGGACGTGGTAGTACTCCTAAATCCAGATGGTGGTGCTACTAGTACTAGTAGTAGCACTACCAATGTAGTAGTAGGAGTACTAGCACTGTACTACCCGTTGGTCAAATTATTACGTGTTGCTCCTCACAGTGAAGTGACAAAGACCCTGCGCCGGAGATGACACCTGAGTATAGGCGCCGTGTTCGGCATACCATAGTCAGCCTCACTGTATGCAGTCACTATCATCATGGCTGTAGAGCTAGCCTGCTTACAACTAGCCCTGTTCGACATAATTTCCCGTGCGTAGATGCCCGTGCATTGCACGGAACACCAAGATTGGGGGTGGACGGCTCCAGCAGCGGCCGTCGCGCCAGATTTTTCCACGGCCTTCTAGATGTGGTGGGGAGGAGATAAGGCTGATTGTGAGAGACAAGGAGTTGTTTGTAAATAGGGAACAAGTGCGGGCATCTTTTTGCAAAAATGGAGAAGCTTGGTTTGTATACATCAGATCTAGATCCGACGGCTATTGGTGAAAGATGGGAGGCACAACATCATCACCAACTCAGGACCTGTTTTATTCGCATGATTTTGAAAACGCAGGAATAGGACACGGCAATATTACAAGTTTCAAACTGATATTACAAATGTTAGGAGTAATGCTGCACCTACGAAGAGGGAATTACTAGGAAGTTTACGTAAGAACTTTCGTTACTTTAGGTGGATGCAGCATTATCGTACAAACTAAAATCCACCGCCCTGACAAGTCACTAATGGGCAAATAAGTTTTCGAGTCTCTGGCCACTTGATGTTTCAAAAACAAATCCAGCTTCCGCGTAGACTTTGTCAGTTAGGCTTAGACGCTTGCGGTGATCAGCACGCCATTCATCGTTGCGCCAGAGAACGCCAAACCTCATTACCTTGAGCACACTTGCCTCCAGAACAAAGAACACGGCCAATTTAATCTCAGATGTGCTGCCTCGGTAGTCGATCAAATCAATTTCTGTAAGATGGAGATCAAGGCATTCGATGAGATTGTTATAGTGCAGCACATTTTTCACTTTCGGGTCTTTTTTTATCTGCAAAAGAAGAGAACATATTAGAGTAGCTGGCTGCATAAGATTGCCGTGTCATCAAGAGGTACCAATATCATTCGCTCATACGATAGGGTTGGCTGGCTAGTAATATTTTTTCACTACAAAATTGGAAGAGTGAACCAGGACGGAGAGTGTTGGATGGGTCTATATGTATAGCGCGAGCGAGACATGTGTATGTGTGAACCAGGGAGATATAAGGCCAGTTTGGCTTGCGTCCTGAGCATCTTTTGCCTGGCCCAGGGTTGTGGCTGGATTTCATGCATGCTTGTTTGGTTGCTACCCTATGAAAAAGAAAGCCCGCCTGGCCTGGGTTCCCTTGCACTTTAATTAGCCTGACCAAACTCCAGACACTGCAAGTAGCCTGGCCCAGGCGACCGATTTCAAACGCCTGGCCGTGCCTGGTCGTGTGGCCACGAGGCTAACAGCACCGTGGATGGATATTAGCATTAAATAATTGATGCATGGATTGATTGATGGGACGTTGATGCTTTGCCTGGCCCAGGCATGAACCAAACGCTTCCGCACCACACAAGCCTGGCCAGGCAGAAATATTTTACGTCTCACGTCCGCACCAGGCAGTACCGGCCATCAAGGCATGAGGGTCAGGTCACGAACCAAACCGACCAATAAAGTTTGTGAGAGATTGAGGAGCCCCGATAAGGCTGAGTCGTGCGTCAGATAGCTTAGAGGGGGAAAGAGATATTCCATCCGCTCGATAATGCAGTGCATGTAATTTTTTTAGAAGTCAAACTTTGGAAACTTTGATCAGGTTTACGCAAATGTTATTTATATCTACAATACCAAAGATACATCATACGAAACTACATCTCATGGTGAATCTAATGGTATATGTTTGTCGTACTAGATGTAATTCTTTTTCTCCACGTACATGGTCAAACTTTGTGATGTTTGACTTTTCAATAAATCTATATGTTATGGACCGAGGAGAGTGCCTCAGTCGATATAGATCAAGTGTGTGTGAAGGAGAATGAGTAAGTGTGCAAAAAGAGTATGTGTGTGAAAGAGAAAGTGACAACAAACGATAAATTAGAGAGAGTGTGTGTTTTTCGTTTCTTATGCGAACATATCATGCATGCATCTCCGAGATGGAAAAGCGAGGCGAGGAGATACACGAAGATAGCTAGTGTGTGATTGTTTGCAACGGAGAGAGACACCCCTGTAGCACATGTCCAATAGAGGTCTGGCCAACAAGGAACAAAGGTCGAGAGGGACACATGGATGGCATGGACGCATGGGGAGGGAGAGAGGGTGTGTTTGTGATAGAGAGATCCCGTCGAGATCGTGAGGGGACTATATGGGTGGAAGATCGAGGGAGTGCGTGCGCAATAGAAAGATGCCCCGAGAGAAATCGAGATAGACCATGCACATGTTTGTGATGGAGACTAAGATTAGCTAGTCATATACATATAGGGGGACTGCGTGTGCCTACAATTGAGTGAGAGACCATCATACTTGGCTAGCTGGGCATGAGATTGTGTGTGTGCGCGTGTGAGATGGAGAGAGAACGAGGGGGAGAGATAGAGTTTTAGATGGGCCTATCGAGTGCGAGTGAGATATGCATGTGTATGTGTGACCCAGGTGGATGGAGAATTTGAGAGAGGGGGGAAGAACTTCGAGACGACATAGTGGTGCGTGAGAGAGTTACGGGCAAAGAGCCAAGGAATTTGTGTGCGTACGATGAGTGCACCCAAGATATCTAGCTTGGACTAGCTAGAGTATCATACATAGTGTGCGAGAGAGACCTATAGATGGTGTATATATGCATGTGAACTAGAAAGACCCCCCACACACACACAAAGAGAGAGAGAGAGAGAGATAGAGAGATGGAGAGAAAGGGAGAGGGACCAACAAGGTTTTTGTGTCGGATGCGTGTGACAGAATTGAAGATTGTCGGCGAGAGAGAGAGAGAGACAGAGAACAGGAGTCCGGGAGAGGGGGACGTCGCGTTCTATGCATCAAAGACTGATATAAACCATGTTTCGATATAAACTTGCATTCAAATATTTAAATTGGAGAACATGTTGTCTGCAATCCACACATGAACGGATATATGCGTATATCAAACAAGTTCATTAATTTGACTTTCAACATGTTCATGGAGTACTATAATACTGTACAACATGCTACTCGGTTGAGGTGTTCAATTTTGGATTTAGTTCACTATTTTGACCTACTGAACGAGCTATTTCATTGAATCGAGATATTTCATTTTGGGTTTGATTCGTGTTTTTGAGTGGGTCAACTATTTGTCATATAGTAAATCGCTAGCAACAAGCATGTAAAAACACATTACTCCCGAGCATCATCTCTCCATCTAAAAAATAAGTGGCAAGCTAATATTTCAAAATTTGATCCGAATTGACTTGGTAAGGTAGACGTGGATGCTCGTTCTCCCAAAATTTGAACGAACCGTTAAACATCCTCTCTGCTCGGTGGAATTCGCCCGAGCAAATAAATGGGAGACGCGAAATTACCGCCCTATGTGGGACACGTATCAATTGGCCCGTTGTACATCGAGGGTAGGTTCGTAACTTCATCCAAGTGCGCCTTCTCCTCGGCCGAAATGACATGTGCCGAATAATTCATAAACCATGGTCGGCAAAACACGCTCTCCTCGCCCGAAATAGCTCGCGTCCACTATTTCAAAACACGCTCTCCTCGCCCGAAATCGCTCGCGCCCACTATAGTTCAAAACACACCCTCCTCGCCCAAAATCACTCCCGCCCACTATTTGTGAAGAAGCAAAGTTACTCTACTATCCCTGACCCTCAGTACACAGACCCAAGCTGAGAAGCCTATAGGCAAGGGTAGAACTGTAACTCCCCCTCACATTTCAGACAAATGCGTCTGTAAGACATGGTTCCACTCCCCTCCCAATTCCCGCCCGCCCGCCCCCATTCATACCGCGTGGGCGCCAAATCACCTTCTCCCCGGGAAGCTCCCTTCTCCCGAGCCGCGAAACCTCAGCCCCACCTCCATGGCGCCCCCACCGCACCAATTTCACAGCCGCCCTCCTCCCTAATGCCGGAGACGCTGTCCATTTGCCGTCGTGCACTGGGTCGTGTGCCTCTTACTCCATGCTGCTGGTGCTGCCTCGACGATGGCTGCGTGAAACCGGAGCCGATTCACCCCCGCCATTGTTCATGGCGTCGGAGCGGCTCCAACTTCGGATCCTTCCAGAGTCCTGGCGCTGCTTCCGCGTAGCCGTCGACTATCGCGACATCGCTCTTTCCCTGCCGCCGGTCGCCACCGCAACCGTGCCGGCCTCACCGACTCGGCAGCTGGACCTGCCTACTTCACCATGCCGCCAGATAGGTCGCACCCTCATCTCAAATCATTTTATTTAGGCGTCAGTTGTCTGAATTTTTATTCTGGGCCAATCGATTCCCAATGGGAAGCATCACCTCTCGAGGCGGCGGAGCTCCTAGGCTGCTGGTTGGGTGGTGTCTAACGTAAGGGTGTGGGGCCACAAGTTCGCCGCGGAAGCAGCGCTTAGATGGCTATCTTTTAGAGTTGCATGGGTTGAAGGTACTGCCGCCGCCGGATCTGGATGACAGGGAGTCTTTGTGGATTGGCCCGGGGGCGGCGCAACCACGACAGTGTGGTGGGGCGAGGAGCGGGGTTTTGGCTAGGGCCACGGACGGCGGAGGCAGGCTGCTCTGCCGTTGGTCGCTGGCTCTTCGGGGAAGATCCCGAACAGTGTCAGCCGGGAGGCACAAGACGGCCAGCCATCCGGCGTAGATCGGATAGTACCAAAATAAAATAAAATCGTGTGACCCCAATTTAGTCTTCAGTCAACAGACAGACGTGTGACCACTCTCGTACCTTGCTGTTGATCTCTTAGTGTATTTCTTCAGATCAAAGAGATATGTCGTTCTTAACATTATGCGTTATATGCATCTTCAGACACACCGTCTTCCGACTCACCGCAGCTGCTCCAACAAGGGAAGCATACGCCAGAAGGGAGCTATAGTCCCCACTCAACAGTTCCCTGCATCGAATGCGCGTGCCCGACATGGACAGCCACAACAACTGCAGGGCCATCGACAAGTTAGCACATGATGCTCACTCCTATGGATGGCAGCCAGATAGGTTGTACCCTCATCTTACTTGTGTGCAACATTTATGGCTTTGTTATTCATCTAAGCATGGAAAATAGATCATCACATTTCACTTTATATTCATGCTGATCTCTTACGGGTCTTGTTCAGGAGTTAACGTTGTTCCATAGTTCAGTTAAGATGCTTGTTCTTTAGGTAACGATGTTCCATAGTTATCATCCATCAGCCAATGCTATCCCACAGGCTGGTGATTATAGTATTATACCACTTCTAGTATTACCTATGTTGTTCTTTAATACTTTTGTGTGACATCTAGTTAATCTTGAGTACAAACGATACATATTCTGTAGCTTTCATCTGTGTTCTCCCTTTAGTTTATGAGACATGTTGCTGCTAGTTAACCACAGTCCTACTATTTATGTCGTCTCCTACAGGCACTCATTACATAAATCTAACTACTAGTTGTCTTCCATGCATGTCAGATATAATTGCACACACTTATATATCCACAAGAAACTCACGGAGCAATGTAAAGGCCAATAATCTTGATGTCAATGATACCCAATATGATGGAACATGTAAAGGCAGTTCTTTAGAAGACTTGCAGAAAGATGATGAATCCTCTTCACCCCACAAGGTCCTTGCTCTAACTTGGCCTGTGATATGGGTACAACATACATATTATGTCCTGGAGTGTATCTACTCTGTTGCAATGCCATGTGCTTAGCATGCTGATCATGCATGTAAATATGTCATGCCTTCCTGTTTTTCAGTACCTATTCCATTCATGATAACATGTTTTCAAATTCAAGTACTGTCATTCTACTCTATCGCAATGCCATCTGCTTAATTTGGACATCATGCTTCTGAATATCTTATGCATTATTATTCATCAGCATGTACTTCATCTGTCTACCATACCATGCTTTTTTACATTTAAGTGTTGTTCTAGTGCTCTGTTGCAATGCCATCTTATTTTCCCAATCATACACGTGTATGTTGCCTTAGTTATTTCTGTACGTATTCTTCTAGCATACAGGTTTACATTCAACTAGTGTTTTTTTGCCGTGTTGTCCTATCGTATCCCTAGCTCTTACACCATACTCCCTCCGTCCGGATTACATGTTGCCGAAATGGATAAAAAAATGATGTATCTAGAACTAAAATACGCCTAGACCCATCCATTTTTTCTGGATGGAGGGAATACATGTCAATATGTCATGCCTTTCTATTCTTCAGTACCTATTCCATCTCTCTGTTGTCGCATGTTTTATAATTAAAGCACCATTCTTCTATACAAGGCATGCAAGGGGAAGACGACTATGTTAGAATCTGAAGGGTTACAAACAAGTCCTTTGCAAAAGATCCAAACGCCAGGAGATAATAAACCAACTCCAGTTTTTATAGATACTGCTCCAGCACAGAGAAACCCAACTCCTACTGATAATAAGCAGATTCCAGTGGCCAAAGAACTAGTCCGCTCCAATCCAGCAAAAATATGTCAACTCAATTCTAAGAAGCGTGTGTGTATCCTTGCATCATGAAATTTTATAGCATGCTGATCATATTTTCTACATGTTTCTTACCCATCTCTCTTTTAGAAAATAAGCTTAACAGATAGAAGAATTTCTGCAATGGTATCGTTTATGAGGAAATATTCTTGCAGGAATTCTCTGTGCTCCAATGTAAATGTAAGTACCTGTTGTATATCACTATATTTTTACATCAGCATGTATTTTGTTAATCGCCGTGAATTCAACCTTTATCTGATCTAAATTTAGTTGTAGCAAAATGTATGATTAAAGGCCATAATGTTGATTTTTGCAAGGAAAACTGCCCGGTAGTTTTGCATCCTGAGCTGCATGAGTGTACTATCTCATATCAGTGGGTTTGAATACTTTGGTTATGCAGTGGGTTTTTCAGTGTCTTTTTACTGTGTTGTCCTGTCGTATCCCTAGATCTTACATCATACTCCCTCTGTCCGGATTAAATGTCGCAGAAATGGATAAAACTGGATGTATCTAGAACTGAAATACGCCTAGACCCATCCATTTATTTCCGTATGGAGAGAATACATGTCAATATGTCATGCCTTTCTATTCTTCAGTACCTATTCCATCTCTGTTGTAGCATGTTTTATAACTGAATCACCATTCTTCTATATAAGGCATGCAAGGGGAAGACGGCTATGTTAGAATCTGAAGGGTTACAAACCAGGTCTTTGCAAAAGATCCAAACGCCAAGAGATAATAAACGAACTCCATTTTTCATAGATACTGCTCCAGCACAAAGAAACCCAACTCCCACTGATAACAAGCAGATTCCAGTGGCCAAAGAACTAGTCCGCTCCAGTCCAACAAAAGAATGTCAACTCCATTCTAAGAAGCGTGTGCGTATCCTGGCATCATGAAATTTTATAGCATTCTGATCACATTTTATACATATTTCTTACCCATCTCTCTTTTAGAAAATAAGGTTAAATGATACAAGACTGCCTCCATTGGGATCGTATTCGAGGAAAATATCTTGCAGGAATTCTCTATGCTCCAATGCTGATGTAAGTACCTGTTGTATATCACTATATTTTTACATCATTATGTATTTTGTTAATCGGCGTGAATCTAACCTTTATCTGATCTAAAATTAGTTGTAGCAAAATGTTAAAGGCGCCAATGTTGATTTTTGTAAGGAAAACTGCCTGGTAGTTTTGCATACCGAGCTGTATGAATGTACTATCTAATATCACGCACATTACTGAATTGTAGTGCTTCTCTGGTTGCCAATTCATTCATTGTGTCAATGTTGCTTTCGTATTACCTTACATGGCTGATGATAGCTGTGCCATATTGTGTTAATTTGGTGTAGGCTAGTTGCCCAATCGTTCGTTGTGTCAATGTTGCTTTCCTATTATCTGACTTGGCCAATGATAGCAATGCTAGTGTGTTAATTTTGTGCAGGCTGTTGAAGATAAGAAGACAAACTCTGAAAACAGCAAGGCAACCCCATTGTTTCTTTCCAGTAAATCTAGGCTAGGTAATATGGCAATAACTCATGATTAATCTGTTTGGTTCCCGTCCTAATTTATGTTATGATGCAGTGATCGAGACACTCTCCACTATCAATAATACAAGCCTGCCAAAATCGTCATCTGAATCTGTTCAGTATCCTCTGTCTCGAATGCAATGGAATAAATGTATGTTTGTGAACCAATTAATGGCTGAAGCAATGATGGAAATGGTGGATGAATCGGAGGTCCAGAGTCGTGCGACACAACAACTGATCAATGTTTTCAGAGACAGTGTAGCAAAGCAGCAAGAACTTGCCCACATGCTTATGGGCGTCATCTGTGTTGTGGTTGCAGATTGTGACGTTGTAGATGGTTAGGTTCTGCTCATTTATTTGCACTAGCATCAATCTTTGATTGCCCAGTGGATGTAATTTCCTGTAATATATGCTGGATGTGCAACGTTATTCCCTGTATGACGTACCTTTGCTTGATCGGTTTTGGTCCTGTGCATAATTGCTCGTCATAATGGGCTCAAATTATCTAATTTGGCCTAAAGACATGAACAGACTTTAGTGGGCCCATTAAGTTAATGGGCCGTTACTAGTCTGAAAGTTAATGGTTGGCCCTCTTACCTCCCGGGTCGTTAACATGCCGTTACTAAGTTTGGGCTACATATGGCCCAACTATACCGTAGGCCTTTAGCAGGCCGAAAGAGACAACAGGCTTGTACTGGACCATGAAGAGCATGGGCCGCTAAGAGGCCGAAAGTCAGGTCGTATTGTAAACGGCCCAACTGTGTTGTGGGCCTTTAGCAGGCCGAAAGAGAAACCGGGCTGGTATTGGACCATGAAGGGCATGGGTCGTTAAAAGGTCAAAACAAAGGTCCGACTACAAATGGCCCAACTCATTTATGGTCCGTTAATAGGCCGAAAGGCACACAGGGCCGGGAATTGGCCCAACACTTAAATGGGTCGCTAAAAGGACAAAACTCAGGTCCGACTACAAATGGCCCAACTAATTTATGGGCCGTCAACAGGATGAAAGTGACACCGGGCCAGAAATTGGCCCAACACTTAAATGGGCCGCTAAAAGGCCGAAACTAAGGTCCGACTACAAATGGCCCATCAGATTTATGGGTTGTCAACAGGTTGAAAGACACACCGGGCCGGAAATTAGCCCAACATTTAAATGGATCGCTAAAAGGCCAAAAGATGTACATCTTGAACATTGGCCCATCCATTAAATGGGCCGTTAACAGGCCGAAATCTCATCGGGCCGATATTGAGCCCAAATATATAGCGGGCTGTTAACGGGCTCGAACTGACGATGGGCTGTAATGGTGTCAAATATTTAACGGGCCGTTGACGGGCCGAATTGGCACATCTCGTATGGGCCGTGGGCTTAAATGGACCTGACACAAGTAGGCCTTATATGGGCCGGCCTGCTAATTTTTACTGGGCCGGCCTTTTTCACGGGAATGGGCCACTGTTGGGCCGTGCCACATGTCGACCTATCATAGGCGCCTCCTGTCCAATGAGTGGATGACATCTGTCCCAACGGTGAGGCAACACGTGTTTCCTTCGGCCAATCAGAATTTTACACGTGGAAATTTCCCATTGGTCAGGGCTGTTAACGGGTTATCGGATCCAAAATCCGACCCGATAGCTTAACGGCGTTCCTGTTCTTGAGCTTGCATGTAAAATTTATGTGGTCAAAAGTAGTTTTAATGCATGATATAGGCACTATTGTTGCTAAACGGCTAAATCTGAACCGTACAAAGGGTCCCGTCTTAGGAGGCATATTCGCCTCGCGCCTTGCTGCACACTTTAACATACCTATTAGGCATTATGAGAAAGAGGTAAAGTTGCTGCCTCATATTTTTCTAGATTATTAGAGCATGGTAGCACATGATTTTATTGTTAAGAATTAAGAAGAAGATGCTTAGCTATAGACTGGTGTTTGCTAAGAATAACTTTGAGACTATTGATACATCCATTTTGCATCATGCTTTTATATCAATATTTATTGCATTATGGGCTATTATTACACATTATGTCACAATACTTATGCCTATTCTCTCTTATTTTACAAGGTTTACATAAAGAGGGAGAATGCCGGCAGCTGGGATTCTGGCTGGAAAAGGAGCAAATATTAGAGACCTATTCTGCACAGCTCCAAAAGTCCTAAAACTTCACGGATGATGTTTTCCAAATATATAAAAAACATTGAGTGCAAGAACTTCACCAGGGGGGCACACCCTGCCCACGAGGGTGGGGGCGCGCCCTACCCCCCTGGGCGCGCCCCCATACCTCATGGGCCCCCTGTGTTGGAAATATGCCCTAGAGGCAATAATAAATTAGTTATTATTATATTTCCTTGTTCATGATAATCGTTTATTATCCATGCTATAATTGTATTGATAGGAAACTCAGATACATGTGTGGATACATAGACAACACCATGTCCCTAGTGAGCCTCTAGTTGACTAGCTCGTTGATCAATAGATGGTTAACGGTTTCCTGAACCATGGACATTGGATGTCGTTGATAACGGGATCACATCATTAGGAGAATGATGTGATGGACAAGACCCAATCCTAAGCATAGCACTAGATCGTGTAGTTCGTATGCTATAGCTTTTCTAATGTCAAGTATCATTTCCTTAGACCATGAGATTGTGCAACTCCCGGATACCGTAGGAGTGCTTTGGGTGTACCAAACGTCACAACGTAACTGGGTGACTATAAAGGTGCATTACAGGTATCTCCGAAAGTGTCTGTTGGGTTGGCACGAATCGAGACTGGGATTTGTCACTCCGTGTAAACGGAGAGGTATCTCTGGGCCCACTCGGTAGGATATCATCATAATGTGCACAATGTGATCAAGGAGTTGATCACGGGATGATGTGTTACGGAACGAGTAAAGAGACTTGCCGGTAACGAGATTGAACAAGGTATAGGGATACCGACGATCGAATCTCGGGCAAGTACAATACCGCTAGACAAAGGGAATTGTATACAGGATTGATTAAGTCCTTGACATCGTGGTTCATCCGATGAGATCATTGTGGAACATGTGGGAGCCAACATGGGTATCCAGATCCCGCTGTTGGTTATTGACCGGAGAACGTCTCGGTCATGTCTGCATGTCTCCCGAACCCGTAGGGTCTACACACTTAAGGTTCGATGACGCTAGGGTTATAAAGGAAGCTTGTATGTGGTTACCGAATGTTGTTCGGAGTCCCAGATGAGATCCTGGACGTCACGAGGAGTTCCGGAATGGTCCGGAGGTAAAGATTTATATATAGGAAGTCCTATTTCGGCCATCAGGACAAGTTTCGGGGTCATCGGTATTGTACCGGGACCACCGAAAGGGTCCCGGGGGTCCACCGGGTGGGGCCCACCTATCCCGGAGGGTCCCATGGGCTGAAGTGGGAAGGGATCCAGCCCAAAGTGGGCTGGGGCGCCACTTCCCTTATGGCCATGGCGCCTAGGGTGAAGGGGAACCCTAAGGAAGAGTCCCAAGAGGGAAGCACCTCCTAGGCCTTGGGGAGGGAAACCTCCCCTGCCGCCGCCCCCTAGGAGATTGGATCTCCTAGGGCCTGGCGCACCACCCCCCCTTGGGCTCCCTATATATAGTGAGGGTAGGAGGGCCTCTTGAGACACCCCTTTTTGCCTTTGGTGCAGCCCTCTCCTCTCCCAAGTCCTTCTCCTCTTCTGCGGTGCTTGACGAAGCCCTGCAGGATTGCCACGCTCCTCCATCACCACCACGCCGTTGTGCTGCTGTTGGATGGAGTCTTCCTCAACCTCTCCCTCTCTCCTTGCTGGATCAAGGCGTGGGAGACGTCACCGGGCTGTACGTGTGTTGAACGCGGAGGTGCCGTCCGTTCGGCACTAGGATCATCGGTGATTTGGAATCACGACGAGTACGACTCCATCAACCCCGTTCACTTGAACGCTTCCGCTTAGCGATCTACAAGGGTATGTAGATGCACTCTCCTTCCCCTCGTTGCTAGTCTCTCCATAGATAGATCTTGGTGACACGTAGGAAAAAATTTTGAATTTCTGCTACGTTCCCCAACAGTGGCATCATGAGCCTAGGTCTATGCGTAGTTTCTATGCACGAGTAGAACACAAAGTAGTTGTGGGCGTTGATTTTGTTTATGCTTGCCGTTACTAGTCTTATCTTGATTCGGCGGCATCGTGGGATGAAGCGGCCCGGACCGACCTTACACGTACTCTACGTGAGACTGGTTCCACCGACTGACATGCACTAGTTGCATAAGGTGGCTAGCGGGTGTCTGTCTCTCCCACTTTAGTCGGATCGGATTCGATGAAAAGGGTCCTTATGAAGGGTAAATAGCAATTGGCATATCACGTTGTGGTTTTGCGTAGGTAAGAAACGTTCTGCTAGAAACCCATAGCAGCCACGTAAAACATGCAAACAACAATTAAAGGATGTCTAACTTGTTTTTGCAGGGTATGCTATGTGATGTGATATGGCCAAAGGATGTGATGAATGATATATGTGATGTATGAGATTGATCATGTTCTTGTAATAGATGATCATGGAGCCCCAAGATGGAGATCAAAGGAGCTATATGATATTGGCCATATCATGTCACTATTATTTGATTGCATATGATGTTTATCATGTTTATACATCTTATTTGCTTAGAACGACGGTAGTAAATAAGATGATCCCTCATTAAAATTTCAAGAAGTGTTCTCCCCTAACTGTGCACCGTTGCTACAGTTCGTCGTTTCGAAGCACCACGTGATGATCGGGTGTGATAGATCCTTACGTTCACATACAACGGGTGTAAGACAGATTTTACACATGCAAAACACTTAGGGTTAACTTGACGAGCCTAGCATGTGCATAGACATGGCCTCGGAACACAGAAGACCGAAAGGTCGAGCATGAGTCGTATGGTAGATACGATCAACATGAAGATGTTCACCGATGATGACTAGTCCGTCTCACGTGATGATCGGACACGGCCTAGTTGACTCGGATCATGTAATCACTTAGATGACTAGAGGGATGTCTATCTGAGTGGGAGTTCATAAGATGAACTTAATTATCCTGAACATAGTCAAAAGGTCTTCGCAAATTATGTCGTAGCTCGCGCTTCAGTTCTACTGTTTAGATATGTTCCTAGAGAAAATTTAGTTGAAAGTTGATAGTAGCAATTATGCGGACTAGGTCCGTAAACTGAGGATTGTCCTCATTGCTTCATAGAAGGCTTATGTCCTTAATGCACCGCTCAGTGTGCTGAACCTCGAACGTCGTCTGTGGATGTTGCGAACATCTGACATACACGTTTTGATGACTACATGATAGTTCAGTGCGTAATGCTAAATGGTTTAGAATTGAGGCACCAAAGACGTTTTTGAAACATCGCAGAACATATGAGATGTTCCAAGGACTGAAATTGGGATTTCAGGCTCGTGCCCACGTCAAGAGGTATAAGACCTCCGACGATTTTCTTAGCCTACAAACTAAGGAGAAAAGCTCAATTGTTGTGCTTGTGCTCAGATTGTCTGAGTACAACAATCGCTTGAATCGAGTGGGAGTTGATCTTCCAGATGAAATAGTGATGGTTCTCCGAAGTCATTACCACCAAGCTGCTAGAGCTTCGTGATAAACTATGAAATATCAGGGACATATATGATGATCCTTGAGATATTCGCGATGTTTGACACCGCGAAAGTAGAAATCAAGAAGGAGCATCAATTGTTGATGGTTGGTGAAACCACTAGTTTCAAGAAGGGCAAGGGAACAAAGGGATACTTCATGAAACGGCAATTCAGCTGCTGCTCTAGTGAAGAGACCCAAGGTTGAACCCAAACCCGAGACTAAGTGCTTCTGTAATAAGGGGAACAACCACTGGAGCAGAATTACCCTAGATACTTGGTAGATGAGAAGGCTGGCAAGGTCGATAGAAGTATATTGGATATACATTGTGTTGATGTGTACTTTACTAGTACTCCGAGTAGCACCAGGGTATTAGATACCGGTTCGGTTGCTAAGTGTTAGTAACTCGAAATAAAAGCTACGAAATAAACGGAGACTAGCTAAAGGTGAGCTGACGATATGTTTTGGAAGTGTTTCCAATTTTGATATGATCAAGCATCGCACGCTCCCTCTACCATCGAGATTGGTGTTTGCGTTGAGCATAGACATGATTGGATTATGTCTATCACGATACGGTTATTCATTTAAGGAGAATAATGGTTACTCTGTTTATTTGAATAATACCTTCAATGGTCTTACACCTAAAATGAATGGTTTATTGAATCTCGATCGTAGTGATACACATGTTCATGCCAAAAGATAGTAATGATAGTACCACCTACTTGTGGCACTGCCACGTAAGTCATATCGGTATAAAACGCATGAAGAAGCTCCATGTTGATGGATCTTTGGGCTCACTCGTTTTTGAAAGGTTTGAGACATGCGAACCATGTCTATTGGTGTATATGCATGAAGAAACTCCATGCAAATGGACCGTTTGGACTCACTTGATTTTGAATCACTTGAGACATGCAAATTATACCACATGGGCAAGATGACTGAAAGCCTCGTTTTTCAGTAAAATGGAACTAGAAAGCAACTTGTTGGAAGAAATACATTTTGATGTGTGCAGTCCAATGAGTGCTGAGGCATGTAGTGGATATCGTTATGTTCTTACTTCACAGATGATTTGAGTAGATGTTGAGTATATTTACTTGATGAATCACGAGTCTGAATTATTGAAAGGTTCAAGTAATTTCAGGGAGAAGTTGAAAGATCGTCGTGACAAGAGGATAAAATATCTATGATATGATCATAGAGATGAATATCTGAATTACGAGTTTGGCACAGAATTAAGACATTGTGGAAACTGTTTCACAACTAATACAGCCTGGAACACCATAGTGTGATGGTGTGTCCGAACATCATAACTACACCCTATTGGATATGATGCATACCATGATGTCTCTTATCGAATTACCACAATAGTTTATGGGTTAGGCATTAGAGACAACCACATTCACTTTAAAAGGGGCACCACGTAATTCCGATGAGATGACACCGTATGAACTATGGTTTAGAGAAACCTAAGCTGTCATTTCTTAAAAGTTTGGGGCTGCGACGCTTATGTGAAAAAGTTTCAGGCTGATAAGCTCGAACCCAAAGCGAATAAATGCATCTTCATAGGACACCCAAAACAGTTGGGTATACCTCCTGTCTCAGATTCGAGAGCAATTGTTACTAGAATCGGGTCCTTTCTCGAGGAAAAGTTTCTCTCGAAAGAATTGAGTGGGAGGATGGTGGAGGCTTGATGAGGTTATTGAACCGTCACTTCAACTAGTGTATAGCAGGGCACAAAGAGTTGTTCCTGTGGCACCTACACCAATTGAAGTGGAAGATTATGATATTGATCATGAGACTTCGGATCAAGTCACTCCCAAACCTCGTGGGATGGCAAGGATGCGTACTACTTCAGAGTGGTACGTAATCCTGTTTTAGAAGTCATGTTGCTAGACAACAATGAACCTACGAGCTATGGAGAAGCGATGGTGGGCCTGGATTCCGATAAATGGCTCAAGGCCATTAAATCCGAGAGAGGATCCATGTATGAAAACAAAGTGTAGACTTTGGAAGAACTACTTGATGGTCGTAAGGCTGTTGAGTACAGATGGATTTTAAAAGGAAGACGGACAATGATGGTAAATGTCACCATTAAGAGAGCTCGACTTGTCGTTAAGATGTTTTCCGACAAGTTCAAGGAGTTGACTACGATGAGACTTTCTCACCCGTAGCGATGCTAAAGGTCTGTTGGAATTATATTAGCGATTACTGCATTATTTATGAAATCTTGCAGATAGGATGTCAAAACATTGTTTCCTCGATGATTTCCTTGAGGAAAGGTTGTATGTGATACAACCGGAAGGTTTTTGACAATCCTGAAAGATGCTAATAAGTATGCAAAGCTCCAGCAATCCTTCTAAGGACTGGAGTAAGCATCTCGGAGTTGGAATGTATGCTTTGATGAGATGATCAAAGACTTTGGGTGTATACAAAGTTTATGAGAAACTTGTATTTCCAAAGAAGTGAGTGGGAGCACTATAGAATTTCTGATGAATATATATTGTTGACATATTGTTGATCAGAAATGACGTAGAATTTCTGGAAAGCATATAGAGTTATTTGGAAAGTGTTTTTCAATGGAAAGCCTGGATTAAGCTACTTGAACATTGAGCATCAAGATCTATAAGGATAGATCAAAACGCTTAATGGTACTTTCAAATGAGCACATACCTTGACATGATCTTAAAGGTGTTCAAGATGGATCAATCAAAGAAGGAGTTCTTGCCTGAGTTGTAAGGTATGAAGTTAAGACTTAAAGCTCGACCACGGCAGAATAGAGAGAAAGGACGAAGGTCGTCCCCTATGCTTAAGACATAGGCTCTACAGTATGCTATGCTGTGTACCGCACCTGAAGTGTGCCTTGCCATGAGTCAGTCAAGGGGTACAAGAGTGATCCAAGAATGGATCACAGGACAGCGGTCAAAGTTATCCTAGTAACTAGTGGACTAAGGAATTTTCTCGATTATGGAGGTGGTAAAAGAGTTCGTCGTAAAGGGTTACGTCGATGCAGACTTTAACACTAATCCAGATTATTCTTAGTAAGTAAACTGGATTCGTATAGTAGAACAGTTATTTGGAATAGTTCCAAATAGAACGTGGTAGCTACATCTAGGAGATGACATAGAGATTTGTAAAGCACACACGAATCTGAAAGGTTCAGACCCGTTGACTAAAACCTCTCTCACAAGCAACATGATCAAACCTAGAACTCTGTGAGTGTTAATCACATGGCGATGTGAACTAGATTATTGACTCTAGTGCAAGTGGGAGACTGTTGGAAATATGCCCTAGAGGCAATAATAAATTGATTATTATTATATTTCCTTGTTCATGATAATCGTTTATTATCCATGCTATAATTGTATTGATAGGAAACTCAGATACATGTGTGGATACATAGACAACACCATGTCCCTAGTAAGCCTCTAGTTGACTAGCTCGTTGATCAATAGATGGTTACGATTTCCTGACCATGGACATTGGATGTCGTTGATAACGGGATCACATCATTAGGATAATGATGTGATGGACAAGACCCAATCCTAAGCATAGCACTAGATCGTGTAGTTCGTATGCTATAGCTTTTCTAATGTCAAGTATCATTTCCTTAGACCATGAGATTGTGCAACTCCCGGATACCGTAGGAGTGCTTTGGGTGTACCAAACGTCACAACGTAACTGGGTGACTATAAAGGTGCATTACAGGTATCTCCGAAAGTGTCTGTTGGGTTGGCACGAATCGAGACTGGGATTTGTCACTCCGTGTAAACGGAGAGGTATCTCTGGGCCCACTCGGTAGGATATCATCATAATGTGCACAATGTGATCAAGGAGTTGATCACGGGATGATGTGTTACGGAACGAGTAAAGAGACTTGCCGGTAACGAGATTGAACAAGGTATAGGGATACCGACGATCGAATCTCGGGCAAGTACAATACCGCTAGACAAAGGGAATTGTATACAGGATTGATTAAGTCCTTGACATCGTGGTTCATCCGATGAGATCATTGTGGAACATGTGGGAGCCAACATGGGTATCCAGATCCCGCTGTTGGTTATTGACCGGAGAACGTCTCGGTCATGTCTGCATGTCTCCCGAACCCGTAGGGTCTACACACTTAAGGTTCGATGACGCTAGGGTTATAAAGGAAGCTTGTATGTGGTTACCGAATGTTGTTCGGAGTCCCAGATGAGATCCTGGACGTCACGAGGAGTTCCGGAATGGTCCGGAGGTAAAGATTTATATATAGGAAGTCCTATTTCGGCCATCAGGACAAGTTTCGGGGTCATCGGTATTGTACCGGGACCACCGAAAGGGTCCCGGGGGTCCACCGGGTGGGGCCACCTATCCCGGAGGGTCCCATGGGCTGAAGTGGGAAGGGATCCAGCCCAAAGTGGGCTGGGGCGCCACTTCCCCTAGGGCCCATGCGCCTAGGGTGGAGGGAGAACCCTAAGGAAGAGTCCCAAGGAGGGAAGGCACCTCCTAGGTGCCTTGGGGGGGAGGGAAACCTCCCCTGGCCGCCGCCCCCTAGGAGATTGGATCTCCTAGGGCTGGCGCACCCCCCCTTGGGCTCCCTATATATAGTGAGGGTAGGAGGGCCTCTTGAGACACCCCTTATGCCTTTGGTGCAGCCCTCCCTCTCTCCCAAGTTCTTCTCCTCTCCCGTGGTGCTTGGCGAAGCCCTGCAGGATTGCCACGCTCCTCCATCACCACCACGCCGTTGTGCTGCTGCTGGATGGAGTCTTCCTCAACCTCTCCCTCTCTCCTTGCTGGATCAAGGCGTGGGAGACGTCATCGGGCTGTACGTGTGTTGAACGCGGAGGTGCCGTCCGTTCGGCACTAGGATCATCGGTGATCTGAATCACGACGAGTACGACTCCATCAACCCCGTTCACTTGAACGCTTCCGCTTAGCGATCTACAAGGGTATGTAGATGCACTCTCCTTCCCCTCGTTGCTGGTCTCTCCATAGATAGATCTTGGTGACACGTAGGAAATTTTTTGAATTTCTGCTACGTTCCCCAACCCTGGTGGCCCTCCGGTGACCATCTTCGCTATATGACTCTTTCGATGGGAAAAAAATCATAAGCCATCTTCCGGACGAAACTCCGCCGCCACGAGGCGGAACCTTGGCGGAACCAATCTAGGGTTCTCGGCGGGGCTGTTCTGCCGGGGAAACTTCCCTCCGGAGGGGGAAATCATCACCATCGTCATCACCAACGCTCCTCTCATCGGGAGAGGGCAATCTCCATCAACATCTTCATCCAGCACCATCTCATCTCAAAACCCTAGTTCATCTCTTGTATCCAATTCTTGTCTCCAAGTCCGGGATTGGTGCTAGTAGGTTGCTAGTAGTGTTAATTACTCCTTGTAGTTGATGCTAGTTGGTTTAATTGGTGGAAGATCATATGTTCAGATCCTATATGCATATTAATACCCCTCTGATTATGAACATGTTTATGCTTTGTGAGTAGTTACTTTTGTTCCTGAGGACATGGGAGAAGTCTTGCTATTAGTAGTCATGTGAATTTGGTATTCGTTCGATATTTTGATGAGATGTATGTTGTCTCTCCTCTAGTGGTGTTATGTGAACGTCGACTACATGACACTTCACCATTTTTTGGGCCTAGAGGAAGGCATTGGGAAGTAATAAGTAGATGATGGGTTGCTAGAGTGACAGAAGCTTAAACCCTAGTTTATGCGTTGCTTCATAAGGGGTTGATTTGGATCCATATGTTTCATGCTATGGTTAGGTTTACCTTAATACTTTTGTTGTATTTGCGGATGCTTGCAATAGAGTTTAATCATAAGTGGGATGTTTGTCCAAGTAAGGGCAGCACCCAAGCACCGGTCCACCCACATACCAAATTATCAAAGTACCGAACGCGAATCATATGAGCGTGATGAAAACTAGCTTGACGATATTCCCATGTGTCCTCGGGAGCGCTTTACATCATATAAGAGTTTGTCCAGTCTTGTCCTTTGCTACAAAAAGGATTGGGCCACCTTGCTGCACCTTATTTACTTTTTTTACTTGTTGCTCATTACAATTATCTTATCCCAAAACTATTTGTTACCACTTATTTCAGTACTTGCAGAGAATACCTTGCTGGAAACCGCTTATCATTTCCTTCTGCTCCTCGTTGGGTTCGACACTCTTACTTATCGAAAGGACTACGATAGATCCCCTATACTTATGGGTCATCAAGACTCTTTTCTGGCGCTGTTGCCGGGGAGTGAAGCGCCTTTGTTAGGTGGAATTTGGTAAGGAAAAAATTATATATTGTGCTGAAATTTACTGTCACTTGTTACTATGGAAAGTAATCCTCTGAGGGGCATGTTTGGTGTATCTTCACCCCGATCAGTAGAGCAAAGATTTGCTCCTCAACCTACTGAAAATGAAAATGCTTGCTTTGAAATTCCTTTGAGTATGGTAGAAAAACTACTAGCTAATCCTTTTTTGGGAGATGGAACAAAACATCATGATGAGCATCTAATATATGTGGATGAAGTTTGTGGATTATTTAAGCTTGCAGGTGTACCCGGAGATGCTGTTAAGAAGAAGGTCTTCCCTTTATCATTGAGGGGAGATGCATCGACATGGTATAGGCTATGTGATGATATGGAGTCTTGGAACTACAAACGATTGAAACTGGAATTTCATCAAAAGTTTTATCCTATGCATCATGTTCATCGTGATGGCAATTATATATATAATTTTTGGCCTCGCGAAGGAGAAAGCATCGCTCAAGCTTGGGGGAGGCTTAAATCAATGTTATATTCATGCCCCAATCATGAGATCTCAAGAGAAATGATTATTCAAAATTTTTATGCTCGGTTTTCTGATAACAATCGCACCATGCTTGATACTTCTTGTGCTGGCTCTTTTATGATGAAGACTATTGAATTCAAATGGTATTTATTGGAAAGAATTAAACGCAACTCGGAAGATTGGGACCTCGACAATGGTAAGGAGTCAGGTATGACACCTAGTTTTGATTGTCTTAAATCTTTTATGGATACCGATTTTTTTCGTAAATTTAGCACTAAATATGGACTTGACTCTGAGATAGTAGCTTCTTTCTGTGAATCTTTTGCTGCTTATGTTGATCTCCCCAAGGAGAAGTGGTTTAAATATCATCCTCCCATAGAAGTAAAAGTAGATGCACCTATTAAAGTTGAAGAAAAGACTATTACTTATAATGATCCTATTGTTCCTACTGCTTATGTTGAGAAACCACCTTTCCCTGTTAGGATAAAGGGTCATGCTAAAGCTTCAACTGTGGTTCGTAAAAGCAACATTAAAACATATACACCTCCTGAGCAAGTTAAAGTTGAACCTAATATTGCTATTGTTAAAGATCTCTTGTCTGATAATATAGACGGGCATGTTATTTATTTCTGTAATGAAACTGCTAGAATTGCTAAACCCCGTGATACAGATAAACCTAGACCTGTGGTAGGCATGCCTGTTACTTCTGTTAAAATAGGAGATCATTGCTATCATGGCTTATGTGATATGGGTTCTAGTGCTAGTGCAATACCTATTGACTTATACAAAGAAATTATGCATGACATTGCACCTGTTGAGTTAGAAGATATTGATGTCACAATTAAACTTGCTAATAGAGATACTATTTCACCAATGGGAATTGTTAGAGATGTTGAAGTCTTGTGTGGGAAAACTAAATATCCTGCTGATTTTCTTGTTCTTGGTTCCCCACAAGATAGCTTCTGTCCCATTATATTTGGTAGACCCTTCTTAAATACTGTTAATGCTACCATGGATTGCAAAAGGGATTTTGTTACTGTCGGTTTAGATGATATGACTCATGAATTTAATTTTTCTAAATTTAGTAGACAACACCGTGAAGAAGAATTACCTAGTAAAGATGAAATTATTGGTCTTGCTTCTATTGCCGTACCTCCTAGTGATCCTTTAGAACAATATTTGCTAGACCATGAAAATGATATGTTTATGAATGAAAGAAGGGAATTAGATGAAGTATTCTTTAAACAGGAACCTATTCTGAAACACAATTTACCTGTTGAAATACTAGGAGATCCTCCTCCACCCAAGGGTGATCCCGTGTTTGAGCTTAAACCTTTACCGCATACTCTTAAATATGCTTATCTTGATGAGAAAAAGATATATCCTGTTATTATTAGTGCTAACCTTTCAGAACATGAAGAAGAGAGATTATTGAAAACTCTGAAGAAGCATTATGCTACTATTGGGTATACTCTTGATGATCTTAAGGGCATTAGTCCCACTCTATGTCAACATCAAATTAATTTGGAAGAAGATGCTAAACTAGTTCGTGATCATCAACGCCGACTGAATCCTAAAATGAAAGAAGTGGTAAGAAAGGAGATACTAAAGCTCCTTGAGGCAGGTATAATTTACCCCGTTGCTAATAGTCAGTGGGTAAGCCCTGTCCATTGTGTCCCTAAGAAGGGAGGTATTACTGTTGTTCCTAATGACAAAGATGAATTGATTTCCGCAAATTAAATAAGGCTACTAAAAAGGATCATTACCCCTTACCTTTTATCGATCAAATGCTAGAAAGATTATCCAAACATACACATTTTTGCTTTCTAGATGGTTATTCTGGTTTCTCTCAAATACCTGTGTCAGCCAAAGATCAATCAAAGACTACTTTTACATGCCCTTTTGGTACTTTTGCTTATAGACGTATGCCTTTTGGTTTATGTAATTCACCTGCTACCTTTCAAAGATGCATGATGACTATATTCTCTAACTTTTGTGAAAAGATTTGTGAGGTTTTCATGGATGACTTTTCCGTCTATGGATCTTCTTTTGATGATTGCTTGAGCAACCTTGATCGAGTTTTGCAGAGACGTGAATAAACTAATCTTGTCCTGAATTGGGAAAAGTGCCACTTTATGGTTAATGAAGGTATTGTCTTGGGGCATAAAGTTTCTGAAAGAGGTATTGAAGTTGATAAAGCCAAGGTTGATGCTATTGAAAAGATGCCATGTCCCAAGGACATCAAAGGCATAAGAAGTTTCCTTGGTCATGCCGGTTTTTATAGGAGGTTCATTAAGGACTTCTCAAAAATCTCTCGGCCTCTGACTAATTTATTACAAAAAGATATACCATTTGTCTTTGATGATGATTGTGTAGAAGCATTTGAAATACTTAAGAAAGCATTGATCTCCGCACCTATTGTCCAGCCACCTGATTGGAATTTACCCTTTGAAATTATGTGTGATGCTAGTGATTATGTTGTAGGTGCTATTCTAGGACAAAGAGTTGATAAGAAACTAAATGTTATCCAATATGCTAGTAAAACTCTAGACAATGCTCAAAGAAATTATGCTACTACTGAAAAAGAATTCTTAGCAGTTGTATTTGCTTGTGATAAGTTTAGACCTTATATTGTTGATTCTAAAGTAACTATTCACACTGATCATGCTGCTATTAAATATCTTATGGAAAAGAAAGATGCTAAACCTAGACTTATTAGATGGGTTCTCTTGCTTCAAGAATTTGATTTACACATCGTTGATAGAAAAGGAGCTGAGAACCCCGTTGCAGACAACTTGTCTAGGTTAGAAAATGTGCTTGATGACCCACTACCTATTGATGATAGCTTTCCTGATGAGCAATTAAATGTCATAAATGCTTCTCATACTGCTCCATGGTATGCTGATTATGCTAATTACATTGTTGCTAAGTTTATACCACCTAGTTTCACATACCAGCAAAAGAAAACGTTCTTCTATGATTTGAGAAATTACTTTTGGGATGACCCACATCTTTATAAAGGAGTAGATGGTGTTATTAGACATTGTGTACCTGAGCATGAACAGGAACATATCCTACACAAGTGTCACTCCGAAGCTTATGGAGGGCACCATGCTGGAGATAGAACTGCACATAAGGTACTGCAATCTGGGTTTTATTGACCTACTCTCTTCAAGGATGCCCGTAAGTTTGTCTTATCTTGTGATGAATGTCAAAGAATTGGTAATATTAGTAGATGTCAAGAAATGCCTATGAATTATTCACTTGTTATTGAACCATTTTATGTTTGGGGCTTTGACTATATGGGACCTTTTCCTTCCTCTAATGGTTATACACATATTTTAGTTGTTGTTGATTACGTTACTAAGTGGGTAGAAGCTATTCCAACTAGTAGTGCAGATCATAACACTTCTATTAAAATGCTTAAAGAAGTTATCTTTCCAAGGTTTGGAGTCCCTAGATATTTAATGACTGATGGTGGTTCACATTTTATTCATGGTGCTTTCCGTAAAATGCTTGGTAAATATGATGTTAATCATAGAATTGCATCTCCTTATCACCCCCAGTCTAGTGGTCAAGTAGAATTGTGCAATAGAGAACTCAAATTAATTTTGCAAAATACTGTTAATAGGTCCAGAAAGAATTGGTCCAAGAAACTTGATGATGCATTATGGGCCTATAGAACTGCATATAAAAATCCTATGGTTATGTCTCCGTATAAAATGGTCTATGGAAAAGCATGTCACTTACCTCTCGAACTAGAACACAAGGCTTATTGGGCTATTAAAGAACTAAATTATGATTTTAAACTTGTCGGTGAGAAGAGGTTATTTGATATTAACTCACTTGATGAATGGAGAACCCAAGCCTACGAAAATGCCAAGTTGTTTAAAGAAAAAGTTAAAAGGTGGCATGATAAAAGAATACAAAAGCGTGAGTTTAATGTAGGTGATTATGTATTGCTATACAACTCTTGCTTAAGATTTTTTGCAGGAAAACTTCTCTCTAAATGGGAAGGTCCTTACGTTATCGAAGAGGTCTACCGTTCCGGTGCCATAAAAATCAACAACTTCGAAGGCACAAATCCGAAGGAGGTAAATGGTCAAAGAATCAAACATTATATCTCAGGTAATCCCATAAATGTTGAAACCAATGTTATTGAAACCGTAACCCTGGAGGAATACATAAGGGACACCTTCCGGAACGTTTCAAACTCCGAAAAGGAATAGGTATGTGGTACGGTAAGTAAACCGACTCCAAAACAGTTTTTAAGGCGATATTTCTCCGTTTTGGAATATTTAGAAAAATAGAAAAATAAGCAGCAGTCCGGAAAGGACACGAGGGCTCCACGAGGGTGGAGGGCGCGTCCCCCTACCTCGTGGGCACCTCGTGTGCTCTCCGGACTCCGTTTTCTTACAGAACACATATTTTGGTCGGTAAAAATTCATTATATAACCTCCCGGGGGTTTTGACTCCCGTATCACGCAAAAATCTCCTGTTTGTGTTTCGAGCTGTTACTGCTACAGATTAGAGCAGGATGTCTTCGCAAGAGTCAGTCGGGGAGAGCCGGGTGTCTCATTCGGCACCGGGATCAACGACAAACAATCATGTTGACCCCTTTGGACCAGCAACGGAGGAAGAGATGGAGGCTGATTTGATGAGGATAGATGCCATGGAGGATCAAGAAGTCACTTCCCGCCTCCAAGCTGGATTCACAATGGGAGAACTGCAGAGCTCCGCTATTCCAAACTCGGTTATCCCTTCCAATGTTAGATTTCTTTCTTATGAGAATATGAAAAAGAGGGTCACTGGGTCTCCCGCAGCTATGCAACACCATTGGGTGCAGGGAGCTTTGGCTGTTGCAGGAAAACTCCGAAAGGAAATAATGGATCTCAAGCAGCAAGTCAACAAGCTTGAGGAGGAGAATCGTATCTTGAGGGGCATCATCGCCAATAACATCACATCACCATCCCCGAAAAGAGAGACATAATCACCTGGGTATGGGCACTCCACTTGGCAACTGCCAAGCTTGGGGGAGTGCCCCGGTATCGTATCACCATCACTTTTATCTTTGATGTTTTTCTTAGTTCGATCCTTTTGGTAATATTTTGATCTAGTAGAATAAAAGTTCTTAGTATGATCTAGTCGTGAGTTTTGCTTTATTATCCTTCTATGTAATCGAGTCCTTGAGCTATATAATAAAGATTAGTGTTGAGTCAAGGGCTTGCTTATTTTTGCCATGATCCCAAATAAAAGAAAAGAAAAGAGAAAGAAATAAAAAGAAACAAATAGATCATGTGACTCTTATGGAGAGTAATGAGCTCACATAGAAAGAGTATGATGAATAAAAGTTGTTGAGGGTTGACAAACATAGTTTTGGTCATCGTTGAAATTAATAGGAATTAATAAAGAAAGAGAGGTACTCACATATAAATATACTGTCTTGGACATCTTTTATGATTGTGAGCACTCATTAAAATATGACATGCTAAAGCGTTGACATTGGACAAGGAAGACAACATAATGGGTTATGTTTTCTTACATCTAAGATAAATTATATTGTCTTGGATCCTCCAACATGTTGAGCTTTCCTTTCTCCCTCATGCTAGCCAAATTCATTGCACCAAGTAGAGATACTACTTGTGCTTCCAAATACCCTTAAACCAGTTTTGCCATGAGAGTCCACCATACCTACCTATGGATTGAGTAAGACCCATCAAGTAAGTTGTCATCGATGCAAGCAATAAAAATTGCTCTCTAAATATGTATGATTGATTGGTGTGATAGAAATAAGCTTTATACAATCGTGTGATATGGAAGTAATAAAAGTGACAGACTGCATAATAAAGGTCCATATCACAAGTGGAAATATAAAGTGATGTTCTTTCGCATTAGGATTTTGTGCATCCAACCATAAAGAGCGCATGACAACCTCTGCTTCCCTCAGCGAAGGGCATATCCTTTACTTTTATCTCCTATATTGCAAAAGAGTCACGGTGATCTTCACCCTTCCTTTTTTACATTTTATCCTTTGTCAAGCACAATATGTTGGAAAGATCTTGGTATAAATGGCGAATTGGATGTGAGTTTTCATGAACTATTACTGTTGACATTACTCTTGAGGTAAAACGTTGGGAGGCAAAAACTATAAGCCCCTATCTTTCTCTGTGTCCGATTAAAACTCCATACCCATAAGTATTGCGTGAGTGTCAGCAATTGTGAAAGACTATATGATAGTTGAGTATGTGGACTTGCTGAAAAGCTCTTATACATTGACTCTTTCCTATGTTATGATAAATTGCAATTGCTTCAATGACTGAGATTATAGTTTGTTAGTTTTCAATGAAGTTTACAATTCATACTTGATATTGTGATTGAATTATTACTCTAGCATAAGATATCATATGACAAGAATTATATAAGTTGCTGCTCTAAGAATGATCATGATGCTCTCACGTCCGTATTTTATTTTTATCGACACCTTCATCTCTAAACATGTGGACATATTTTTCGATTTCGGCTTTTCGCTTGAGGACAAGCGAGGTCTAAGCTTGGGGGAGTTGATACGTCCAATTTCCATCATGCTTTTATGTCAATATTTATTTCATTATGGGCTATTATTACACATTATGTCACAATACTTATGCCTATTCTCTCTTATTTTACAAGGTTTACATAAAGAGGGAGAATGCCGGCAGCTGGGATTCTGGCTAGAAAAGGAGCAAATATTAGTGACCTATTCTGCACAGCTCCAAAAGTCCTAAAACTTCACGGATGATGTTTTCCAAGTATATAAAAAACATTGATCACAAGAACTTCACCAGGGGGCCACACCCTGCCCATGAGGGTGGGGGCACGCCCTACCCCCCTGGGCGCGCCCCCATACCTCATGGGCCCCCTGGTGGCCCTCCGGTGACCATCTTCCGCTATATGGACTCTTTCGATGGGAAAAAAATCATAAGCCATCTTCTCGGACGAAACTCCGCCGCCACGAGGCGGAACCTTGGCGGAACCAATCTAGGGTTCTGGCGGGGCTGTTCTGCTGGGGAAACTTCCCTCCAGGAGGGGGAAATAATCACCATCGTCATCACCAACGCTCCTCTCATCGGGAGAGGGCAATCTCCATCAACATCTTCATCAACACCATCTCATCTCAAAACCCTAGTTCATCTCTTGTATCCAATTCTTGTCTCCAAGTCCGGGATTGGTGCTAGTAGGTTGCTAGTAGTGTTAATTACTCCTTGTAGTTGATGCTAGTTGGTTTAATTGGTGGAAGATCATATGTTCAGATCCTATATGCATATTAATACTCCTCTGATTATGAACATGTTTATGCTTTGTGAGTAGTCACTTTTGTTCCTGAGGACATGGGAGAAGTCTTGCTATTAGTAGTCATGTGAATTTGGTATTCGTTCAATATTTTGATGAGATGTATGTTGGCTCTCCTCTAGTGGTGTTATGTGAACGTCGACTACATGACACTTCACCATTTTTTGGGCCTAGAGGAAGGCATTGGGAAGTAATAAGTAGATGATGGGTTGCTAGAGTGACAGAAGCTTAAACCATAGTTTATGCGTTGCTTCGTAAGGGGCTGATTTGGATCCATATGTTTCATGCTATGGTTAGGTTTACCTTAATACTTTTGTTGTATTTGCGGATGCTTGCAATAGAGTTTAATCATAAGTGGGATGTTTTTCCAAGTAAGGGCAGCACCCAAGCACCGGTCCACCCACATACCAAATTATCAAAGTACCGAACGCGAATCATATGAGCGTGATGAAAAACTAGCTTGACGATATTCCCATGTGTCCTCGGGAGCGCTTTACATCATATAAGAGTTTGTCCAGGCTTGTCCTTTGCTACAAAAAGGATTGGGCCACCTTGCTGCACTTTATTTACTTTTGTTACTTGTTGCTCGTTACAAATTATCTTATCACAAAACTATCTGTTACCACTTATTTCAGTACTTGCAGAGAATACCTTGCTGAAACCGCTTATCATTTCCTTCTGCTCCTCGTTGGGTTCGACACTCTTACTTATCGAAAGGACTACGATAGATCCCCTATACTTGTGGGTCATCAACTATTACCTTGCCAGCTCCCTCTTTTTTCAACATATTTTCAGGCACGTACCTGTTTTGCCAGAGGCCGTTCAGGCATACCAGAGCCTGACATCAGCTCCAGAGCCGGAGCCACTATCTGATCCTCACCATCAGTGGGATCCGGAGGAGATCGCCAACCAGTGGCACCCGAGGACCCTCCTCAGTACGACCCAGCTACAACTTTGATCCATGGGCATAGACCAACTTAGGCCAAAAGCCTAAGCTTGGGGGAGTACGTATTTCTCACCGACATTACATTCATGTTCACACACTCATGCCAGTTGTCGGTGCTCATACTTTTTCATTGTATCATCCATGCTAGTTTATTTTCTTTTTAAGCTTTCTTCTTGTGTGTTTGAAAAACCTTAAGAAAAACCAAAAAAATTAGTTGTAGCTTTTAGCTAGTTTACTTTCCATGCTGTAGTAGTAGTAATTAAAAAGAAAACCCAAAAAGATTTCTCGTTCTTCTTTTGCTTGTTGGGAGCTTTCCCGTGTAAATAGTTTTATTTCCTTTCTTTTCCTTGGGGGTCGAGAGGAGAAGACCATGATGAAAATGTTGAGTGGCTCTCATATGCATTATTGTTGATCTAACAAAGAGCCCATATTACCTTGTCTTCTCCCATGTATTGAATGCTTGCAGATTCCAGCTTAGTCCAATGCACGTGCACTATTATTATTATCCACACTATTCGGTCGTGCAAGTGAAAGGCAATAATGACGATATATGATGAACTGATTGAGATGAGAAAAGCTGGTATGAACTCGACCTCTCTTGTTTTTGTAAATATGATTAGTTCATCGTTCCTGATTCAGCCTATTATGAATGAAACATGTTTGCAATGACAATTAGAGATTATAGTTGCTCATGCCATGCTTAATTTCTAGGAGTTTATAATGGTTTACCTTGCGTGCCAACATGCTATTAAAATGGTTGTGATGTGGTATGATAGGGTGGTATCCTCCTTTGAATGATTCGAGTGGCTTGACTTGGCACATGTTCACGCATGTAGTTGAAACAAAATCAACATAGCCTCCACGATATTTATGTTCATGGTGAATTATATCCTACTCATGCTTGCATTCAGTGTTGATTAATTTTAATGCATGTTCATGACTGTTGTCGCTCTCTAGCTGGTCGCTTCCCAGTCTCTTTCTAGCCTTCACTTGTACTAAGCGGGAATACTACTTGTGCATCCAACTCCATAAACCCCAAAAGTTATTCCATATGAGTCCACCATACCTTCCTATATGCGGTATCTACCTGCCGTTCCAAGTAAATTTGTATGTGCCAAACTCTAAACCTTCAAATAAACATTCTGTTTTGTATGCTCGAATAGCTCATGTATCAACTAGGGTTGTCTTGTATCTTCCATGCTAGGCGGGTTATTCTCAAGAGGAGTGGACTCCGCTCCTCACTCACGAGAAAATGGCTGGTCACCGGGATGCCCAGTCCCATGCTCAAATCAAATCAAAATAATTGCAAACAAAACTCCCCCAGGATTGTTGTTAGTTGGAGGCACCCGTTGTTTCGGGCAAGCCATGGATTGATGCTTGTTGGTGGTGGGGGAGTATAAACTTTACCATTCTACTTGGGAACCGCCTATAATGTGTGTAGCATGGAAGATATCGAGATCTCTTCGGTTGTTATGTTGACAATGAAAGTATACCGCTCAAAATATTATTCATCTCTATTTCAAAATCGAGCTCTGGCACCTCTACAAATCCCTGCTTCCCTCTGCGAAGGGCCTATCCTATTTACTTTTATGTTGAGTCATCATCCTCTTATTAAAAAGCACCAGTTGGAGAGCACCGCTGTCATTTGCATGTATTATATTAGTTTACATTGAGTATGACTTGACTGGATCTCTTTTACCATGAATTACAATTTCCTAGTCAGCCCTTGATCTTCAGGGTGCTCTGCATTTATGTTTTGCGGTCTCAGAAAGGGCTAGCGAGATACCATCTTGTTATATCATATTATGATTGTTTTGAGAAAGTGTTGTCATCGAGATTTATTATTATTGCTCGCTAGTTGATTATGCCATGATATGAGTAAACATGAGACCTAAATGTTATTGTGAATATGGTTAGTGAGGGAGTACCTGGATTAGGGGGTCCTCGGACAGCCGGACTATATACTTTGGCCGGACTATTGGACTATGAAGATACAAGATTGAAGACTTCGTCCCGTGTCCTGGATGGGACTCTCCTTTGCGTGGAAGGCAAGCTTGGCGATTCGGATATGTAGATCTCCTCCCTTGTAACCGACTCTGTGTAACCCTAGCCCCTCCGGTGTCTATATAAACCGGAGGGTTTTAGTCCGTAGGACAACAACAATCATACCATAGGCTAGCTTCTAGGGTTTAGCCTCACCGATCTCGTGGTAGATCAACTCTTGTAATACTCATATCATCAAGATCAATCAAGCAGGAAGTAGGGTATTACCTCCATCGAGAGGGCCCGAACCTGGGTAAACATTGTGCCCGCCTCCTGTTACCATCCGCCTTAGACACAAGTTCGGGACCCCCTACCCGAGATCCGCCGGTTTTGACACCGACATTGGTGCTTTCATTGAGAGTTCCACTGTGTCATCACATAAGGCTTGATGGCTCCTTCGATCATCGGCAACGATGCGATCCAGGGTGAGGTTTTTCTCCCCGGACAGATCTTCGTATTCGGCGGCTTCGTACTGCGGGCCAACTCGCTCGGCCATCTGGAGCAGATCGAAGAGCTACGCCCCTGGCCATCAGGTCAGGTTTGGAAGCTTGAACTATACCGCCGACATCCGCGGAGACTTGATCTTCGACGGATTCGAACCCATGTCAGGTACGCCGCACAGTCACGATGAGCATGATTTAGCTCTGCCATCGAACAGTGTTCGGGAGATCACACCTGTAACTACTCCGGCCCTCAATCGGAACAGATCGCGCCTCCGAGGACGGGTGGATGGACCCCGCCACGGAGGCCGCACACTCAGCGGCGATAGAGCCGAATACTGACTTCACCTCCTATGAGACCTGTGTTGCCGGACACTCGGATTCGTCCCCGGCCACAGACTCCGAACCGCTCGCGTCCGTGCCCATCCAATCTGATTGGGCACCGATCATGGAGTTCACCTCTCCGGATATCTTTCAGCACTCGCCCCTAGGCGACGTGCTAAACTCATTACGGTCTCTCTCCTTGTCAGGAGACCCTTGGCCGAACTATGTCCGGCTCGAGTGGGAAGCGGACGGCGAAGAAATTCGTTCCACCCACCACCCACTTAGTAGCCACTGTCGACGACCTAACCGACATGCTCGACTTCGACTCCGAAGACATCGACGGTATGGACGACGATGCGGGAGACGAACAGGAACCACCGCCCACAGGGCGCTGGACTGCCACCTCATCGTATGATATATACATGGTGGACACCCCCAAAGAAAGCGATGGCAATAAGGCAATGGAGGATAATCCCCTCGAGAAGCAATCCAAGAACCGGCATCATCGGCGCGCTCTAAGCCCCGCCATAGCAAAAACAGCGAATACCGGCACAGGAGACAATAACGCTGCAAATAGTGCCGAAGACGAAGACAATCCCCTCCAGCCAGGCTTTGAGCAGGAGGATGGGCAAGCCAGCCCCAAGGAACAGGCAGCAGACGGAGAATCAGAGGATGACAATTACATGCCTCTCTCCGAAGACGAGGTGAGCCTCGGCGACGAAGAATTTATCGTGCCTGAGGATCCCGTCGAACAGGAGCGCTTCAAGCGCCGGCTTATTGCCACAGCAAAAAGCCTGAAGAAAAAGCAACAACAGCTTCAAGCTGAGCAAGATCTGCTAGCGGATAGATGGACTGAGGTCCTGGCAGCCGAGGAACACGAACTCGAGTGCCCAATCAAAAGTTTCCCAAAGCGCAGGTTGCTACCCCAACTTGAAGAGGAAGCATTAAAGCCTGCGCTTCCAGCGTATGATGCGGCAGACCGGCCACCTCGTGGCAGACAAAGTGGCATATAAGCCCGAAGTCCAGCCCGCACCCCGTCGCCAGTCAAACAAGAACATAGCAAGGCCCGGGGTAACACGCAGGACCTGCGAGACGTATTGGAAAACAAAGCAGGACACAAAAGATCGATCTTCGGATCACGAGGGCGCGCCCCAACACATGACGACGACCGTCATGCCGGATATACCAAAAGCAAATCCGGCCGGGCCGAACACAGCAGACAAGACTCGTACGAACTGCGTCGTGACATAGCCGGCACAGAGGCGCCGCACACCCCCTATGCTTCACTGATGAAGTAATGGATCATGAATTCCCAGAAGGGTTTAAACCCGTGAACATTGAATCATACGATGGTACTACTGACCCCGCGGTATGGATAGAGGATTTCTTCCTCCACATTCACATGGCCCGCGGGGATGATCTACACGCCATCAAGTACCTCCCGTTAAAACTCAAAGGACCAGCTCGGCATTGGCTAAATAGCTTGCCAGCAAACTCCATCGGAAGTTGGGAGAACCTGGCAAACGCATTCCTGGACAACTTCCAGGGCACTTATGTGCGACCACCGGATGCTGATGATTTAAGTCACATAACACAACAGCCCGGAGAGTCAGCCAGGAAATTTTGGACTCAGTTCCTAACCAAAAAGAACCAAATTGTGGACTGTCCGGATGCCGAAGCCCTAGCGGCCTTTAAACATAACATCCGTGACGAGTGGCTCGCCAACATCTCGGCCAAGAGAAGCCAAAGTCCATGGCAGCCCTCACGACACTCATGACCCGCTTCTGCGCGGGCGAGGATAGCTGGTTGGCTCGTAGCAACAACACAGCAAGCAACACTGGCAATCAGAGGCCAGAGATAGCAACGGCAAACCCCGGACGCAACAAACACAAATGCCACAAACATGGTGGAAAGCGCCGAAGACATGACTGTAGGATCGAAAAGTATGTCTAGAGGGGGGTGATTAGACTACTTGACCAAATAAAAACTTAACCTTTTCCCAATTTTAGTTCTTGGCAGATTTTAGCTATTGTAGGACAAGTCAAGCAATCATCACACAATTCAAGCAAGCATGCAAAGAGTATATTGGCAGCGGAAAGTAAAGCATGCAACTTGCAAGAATGTAAAGGGAAGGGTTTGGAGAATTCAAACGCAATTGGAGACACGGATGTTTTTCCCGTGGTTCGGATAGGTGGTGCTATCCTACATCCACGTTGATGGAGACTTCAACCCACGAAGGGTAACGGTTGCGCGAGTCCACGGAGGGCTCCACCCACGAAGGGTAATGGTTGCGCGAGTCCACGGAGGGCTCCACCCACGAAGGGTCCACGAAGAAGCAACCACCCACGAAGGGTCCACGAAGAAGCAACCTTGTCTATCCCACCATGGCCATCGCCCACGAAGGACTTGCCTCACTAGCGGTAGATCTTCACGAAGTAGGCGATCTCCTTGCCCTTACAAACTCCTTGGTTCAACTCCACAATCTTGTCGGAGGCTCCCAAGTGACACCTAGCCAATCTAGGAGACACCACTCTCCAAGAAGTAACAAATGGTGTGTTGATGATGAACTCCTTGCTCTTGTGCTTCAAATGATAGTCTCCCCAACACTCAACTCTCTCTCATAGGATTTGGATTTTGTGGAAAGAAGATTTGAGTGGAAAGCAACTTGGGGAAGGCTAGAGATCAAGATTCATATGGTAGGAATGGAATATCTTGGTCTCAACACATGAGTAGGTGGTTCTCTCTCAGAACATATGAGTTGGAATTGTGTATGTGTTCTGATGGCTCTCTCCACGAATGAAGAGGAGGTGGAGGGGTATATATAGCCTCCACACAAAATCCAACCGTTACACACAGTTTTCCAATCTCGGTGGGACCGAATCAACAAACTCAGTCGGACCGAAAAGGTAAACCTAGTGACCGTTAGAGATTTTCGGTGGGACTGACATGCAACTCGGTAGGACCGATATGGTTAGGGTTTGGGCATAACGTAATCTCGGTGAGACCGATTACACAAACTCGGTGAGACCGAGTTTGGTAATAAGCTAACCAGAGAGTTGGTCAGGCAAACTCGGTGGGACCGATTTGCTCTTTCGGTGAGACCGAAAAGTTACAAAAGGGAAACAAAGAGTTTACATTGCAATCTCGGTGGGACCGATTCGCTCTTTCGGTGAGACCGAAAAGTTACGAAAGGAAACAGAGAGTTTGCAATCCCATCTCGGTGAGACCGAGATCCCTATCGGTAGAACCGAATTGCTAGGGTTTGGCAGTGGCTTATGACAAGTGAAACTCGGTGGCGCCGGATAGAAAGAATCGGTAGGACCGAGTTTGGCTTAGGGTTTAGGTCATATGTGGATATGGGAAAGTAGCTGAGGATTTTGGAGCATATCATTAAGCACATGAAGCAAGAGGCTCATTAAGCAACACCTCATCCCTCCTTGATAGTATTGGCTTTTCCTAAAGACTCAATGTGATCTTGGATCACTAAAATATAAAATGAAGAGTCTTGAGCTTTTGAGCTTGAGCCAATCCTTTGTCCTTAGCATTTTGAGGGTTCCACTTTCACATCCATGCCATGCCAATCATTGAGCTTTCCTGAAATAGTCATCTTGGAATAGCATTAGCTCAATGAGCTATATGTTGTTATGAATTACCAAAACCACCTAGGGATAGTTGCACTTTCAATCTCCCCCTTTTTGGTAATTGATGACAACATATAGATCAAAGCTTCGACAAATGATAATAAGCATGAAATATATCGTCGCTTTGAGAAGTATGTGACAAGTAAGACTCCCCTAAATTTGTGCATATTTAAAATTTTCTTTGGACTGCAAATGCACAAAGAGTTAGAGTCATGGGTTACTCTTCCATGTCACATACATCTTGGTGGAGCGCTTAAAATGACAAGAATGAAATACATGCACTCATCACCAAGAATAGTGAATGATCACATAAGATAGATAAGATGATAATATTAAGCAAACATTAAGTGTAGCTTATGATCAAACACATGATCATTAATGTCTCACGAGCAATGACATAGTATCTCACACAAAAGCAAACAAAGTTTGAAAAACCACCAAATAGAACAAGAGAGAATAAAAGAAACACTCTCTCTCGAAGCCTATGATCTATACATTTTCTCCCCCTTTGGCAACAAGTTACCAAAAAGTTCCTAGAAAATGCATAGTGCTAAGTCGACACTCAGGCTTGATCTTTAGGTGGTGGTGGAGTCCGGAGCACTCCAAGGACGAAGCCTTCTGTAGACGTGGTCGGAGTCGAGGCTGAAGTGGACGCTGGAGCTGGTGGAACTGAGGCTGTAGCTGGTGCAGACGTGGTGGCTCTGGGGTCAGCAACTGGCACTGCAGACGACCTCGGACCTCGTGGCACTCTGGCAAAGGCATCAGTTGTAGTCTTGCCTCTCCTCTCCTGCATGTCATCCTGGAGCTGCTCCACTGCAGTCTGAATCTCTGTCGCTTTGACATCCAAGTCATAGAACTTTTGTTCCATGATCCTCTCTAAGCTTGCCTGGTTCTGAGTTAGGGTGGCTAGTCCTTGCTCAATCCGCAGGGTGGATGTAATCAAGTAACCAAGCTGCTCTTGTTTGGTTTTCAAGAAATACTCAAATGCCTCCTCTTGAGTTGGCATCTTGGCAGCTTTCTCCTTCCTTGCCTTCTCCTTCTTTGCTTGTGCTTGTGCAGATGATGGTTCATTCTCATTCATGACAACTTGATTATCTTCAAAATCTGGACGGATGGGCAGGTGTTCCTTGTCCAATAAGTATATGCCTGTGCCCATCTTGGAGTTGATTAACTCCTGAATTTGTGGGGCATATCCACAGCTCCTCTTCTGATCAGCTGCTGTCCTCTTAATGTTCTCTACCATGAGGCTCATCACTTTGAACTTCTGTGGCACATCAAATATATGAAGCAAGTTGATCGCGTGGCCTCTGATCATCTTGTGATCACCTGACTTGGGCAACAAGGTGTGCCTAAGGATCCAGTTGATAGTTGGCCGCCCTGACAGAAGATAATGCACTGAGCCAAACTTGAAAGTATCAAGTGCTTCATTTGGAATTTCCTTGTACATGTTGGACATAGAGTTGTGGTCCATCTTCTTCTTGGCATATACATCCAAGTCATCTTCCTGCTCTTCTGGGGCATTGATCAGCTGAGCCCATTCAGCAACTGTAGATTGGTACCTCGTACCTTCAGACATCCAAGTTATCCTACCATCTGGATAGAAGTGTGCCGTGGAGTAGAATTGCATAATAAGTTCCTCGTTCCACTTTGTGAGCTTCTGCCCAACAAAGTCTGCTACTCCACAAGCATTGAAGCTGTCTTGCACTCCAGGATAGTGCTCTTCATTGTCCTTGATGTACTCCCAATCAACCCATCTCATGTCACAAACTATGGGCTTCTTGTCCAACAAAACTGTCTCATAGAAGTCCTGTTGTTCCTTAGTGTGAAACCTGTAATCAATAGCAGTTCTTCTCCTTGAAGCATACGGATCTGCTTCTCTCCACTTCCTCATCCCTGAGTCTCTTCTGAGCTTCATGTCCTCAGCCACAGGATGAGCATCATTGTGGTCTGGGATCTTGGGCTTGAGCTTTCTCAGAACATGCTCTTCATCATCTTCTTCAGCAGCTTCAGGCACTGGGGCCTTGTTCTTTTCAGTTGCAGGTATGCTCCTCGTATTTCTCTTTGGAGCTGTCTTGACCTTTGATGCAGCCTTGGGTGCTTCCTTGGGCTTAGATGCAGTAGCCCCTGATTTGATAGCATCACCCATTAGCTTGGGTGCCTTAGTTGTTGGTGCAGCAACCTCTTCTTCTTCCTCTTCTTCCATGATGGAAGCCTTTTCAAGCACTCTGGCTACGGTCTTCTTGACCCTTTCCTTCCTTTTCTTTCCTTCAGCAGCAACTGGCTCTATGGTTGCAGGCTTTTCAGGAATCTGAGTTGAGGCTCTGGTCTTTGGCATAGGCTGCCTACCTGCTGGCCTTTTGATTTTCAATCCTGGCTTTGTGCCTTGAGATGAGCCATGTTCCTTCTCGAGCACTACTCTCTTTGAAGTTGCTTCCTCGTCTGCCACATAGTCCTCATCCTCTGATTCTGAGGTTCTCTTCTTCCTTTGTCTTGTGGCAGCTTTTGGCAGATTGCTAGGGGTGCTCCTGCTGCCTTCATCTGAAGAACTTGAGGGACTAGTGCCCTCACTCATCTGCACTGGTTGTTCTGACATGTTCTGGCTATCACTTTGGTCTGACATGATGAACAAGCTGACTGTTGACCCTGTGAATAGTTTATAGATGAGGTAGAGTGGATGAGCATCACAAAATGCAGAGATTTTTGCAAAAGAATGATTCAAAATCTTAGTTTTAGTTTCCCACTGAAATCATCTCGGATCTACCGATTTTTAAACTCGGTGATACGGAAGCAGTTTTGGAACCTAAACTAGTGAACTCGGTCAGACCGAGTCACAGTTCGGTGGCACCGAGACTGCTAGGGTTTCACAAAGTTCCAAAATCGGTCACACCGATAAGTAATTCTCGGTCAGACCGAGTCTCACTTGTGCAATGGCATAAGCCAAATCGGTGGGACCGAGTTTTTCAACTCGGTGGGTCCGAGATGGTTTCGGCGGAAACCTAACCCTAAAATTTTCGAATTAGACCTAATCTACGAGTTCATTGACTGGATAGAAGTTTAACAAACGTGGCAAGAATCATGATGATCACAATGTGCTAAGAATCGGATTGGGGAATAGCACAAAGATCGAGTCCATACACTAGTTCGGTGGAGACTCGCTACGGCGGCAACGGCGGGGTTGAATTTCCGTTGACGGTGATGGAGACCAGCGACTGGAGGTGGCTGGCGGCGAGGAGATGATCCGAAGACCAAGTTGGCAGAGCAGGTTATCGCGCGGGCGAAGGGCTTCGGAGAAATTTCCAAATTTTTGCCCGTGACTATATATAGCCCGACCCTGTCGGTGTGACCGAGTGGAACAACTCGGTGGCACCGAGATGCAAAACTGTATACAGTTGTTGCAACTCGGTGTGACCGAATGGTTCAAATCGGTTGCACCGAGATCGAAAACCTAGATCAACTTAATGATCTCGGTAGGACCGAAAGTAGGGTATCGGTCAGACCGAGAATCATAAAGAGGTTTTGGAAGTTTAAGTCTATGACGAATCGGGGACTCCGAGCGCTCCTCACACAGAGTGGTTCGAATCTGACTTGATCAAATTTTGTGATGTAGCATGAATAGAGTTTGAGACGAGAAAAGCATAGATAGATAGAGGAGGTTCTTAGGCATTCTTGTCCATCCACTTGGCAAAAGGAAACAAAACCAAACAATCAAAACAACAAGTGGATGTCCTCGAATGAGTAAAATATGCAACCAGCATGCTCACACAATAAGATGGCAAATGAAATATGTGACAAGGCATGCACAACCAATTCTAGCATCTATCAAGCAATTTGCGATGACAAGGTCATCTATATATGAGTATATTGACTTAGGAGTCAAGTGAGAACACTTGATCATAGGTCATACTCATCGTTTAAGCTCAAGTGGGGTTACCACTTTTACATAAAGCATTGTTGTGTTCACATCTTTAGAGTTGCTTTAGGTCAAGTCTTAGAGTAAAGCTCCCCCTAGATGTGATATCCCCCCTTAGAGGGATGAACTAACCTCGGGTTTTGTCGATGATGACTTCATGTAGATGTTGAAGATGTGGATGCTCAATGTTGATGTAGATCACTTGGAGCTATCCATTTGAGTGAATTGCACTTTCAATACCTACATGGGTTAGTCCCACAAGGAACAAACAAGGATATCCATAGACATAGAGTGATGCACACACAAGATGATGTCCATGAAAACTTTTAGGTTACCTTGTCCCTTGTCTTACCAACAAGAGGGTTTGTGACTCCTTGAACTAGTGCAAGATGTGGAAGTTGATTGCACTTGTTCTTGCCAAAATGATAAGAGTGAAGTATGTTGGCGGAGTCACCCTCAAGTACTCTCTAGTTATTCTTCTTTTGGATCCACACCATCTTGATGGGAATCCTTGGAGTTGTAGCCGTACTTGATGAAGTGGAACTTGAAGTAGTCTTGGGAATCCACTTGACTAAGGTCTTAGGAGCTTCTTCAAATGCATCAATTTCCTCTTGAAGCTTGTCCTTGCATTTTTTCTTGTAGTCTTGTGGTGGAAGATCATCTTGCGGAGATCATCATTGATTGCTTTTAAGAACTCATGCTCTTGCTCAAGATTGAGCTTTTCAAAGCGTAATTTCTCATGAGCTCTTAAAAGTTCTCGATGATCTTCGAAGATAGTTTCATGAGCCTCAATCTTCTCCTTATCATTGTCATTCGTTTTATCTTGATTAGAATGATTAATTGACGTTTCATCATAGTATTCATCACTAGAGTTGTCAACAAGCAAATCATCACCTAACAAGTCATCTTCATCACTATTGAAATCAACATACTCGGGGTGTGTTACCTTAGGACCTTTGGCCATGAAGCATCTTCCAATTCCTTCATTTGGTGAGTCAAATATGTCGTAGGAGTTGGTTGACACAAGTGCTAGACCGGCAACACCTTCATCTTGAGTGTCTTCGGAGTCGGAGTGATAACTTCTCTCGGAGTGGCTGTCGGAGTTGGAGCCGGATACCCATTCACCAACATGAGCTTGATGTCTTCGTTTTGTGTAGCTCCTTGATGATTTTTCCTTCCTTTCCAAATCCTTACTTCTCCGTGAGTATCTTCGTTCATAACGATCGTCTCTACTCCTTCTCTCTCTTGGTGGTGATTCTTTGCTTCTTCTTTTTGGAGAATATTCTCTTCTCTTGTAGGGAGCCGTACACTCATTGGAATAGTGTCCGGGTCTTCCACAACTGTAGCAGTTTCGCTCTCGACTAGAAGATCTTTTGTCATTGTAGGACCTTGACTTGAAGCTTCTATCTTTGCTTCTACTCTTGTAGAACTTGTTGAAGTTCTTCACCATTAAGCGCAATTCTTCATTGAAGTTTTGTTTCTCACTTGATGATGTAGGGGCTTCACATGAGGCTTTGTAGGCACCACTTGATTTGTTGTGAAGTTCCTCTTTATCCTTAAGTGACATCTCATGAGCAACAAATTCTTCAAATCACCTCCGTTGGCTTGAGATCTTTGTAATTGGGCATCATTTGGATCAATGTGTACACGGTATCATATTCTCCATCCAAGGCTCTTAGAATCTTCTTGATGATGAATCTATCGGTCATCTCTTCACTTCCTAAGACGGCAATCTCATTTTTGATGAGAGCAAGCCTAGAGTACATTTCAGCGACACCTTCACCATCCTTCATTTTGAACTTGTCAAGTTGACTTTGAAGCACATCCAACTTGGATTCCTTGACCGAGTCGGTACCTTCGTGCATATCAATCAAAGTGTCCCAAATTTCCTTTGCATTCTCAAGACGGCTGATTTTGTTGAATTCTTCGGGGCACAATCCGTTGAAGAGAATATCACAAGCTTGAGCATTGTATTGCAACATCTTCAACTCATCCGCGGTAGCTTCACGGTTTGGTTCTTTCCCATCAAAGAAGTCACCTTGCAAACCAACACACACAATAGCCCAAACGGCGGGGTTATGTCCAAGAATATGCATTTTCATTTTATGCTTCCAACTAGCAAAATTAGTACCATCAAAGTAAGGACCTCTACGGTGATAATTTCCCTCGCTAGACGCCATACTCTCCTAGGTTGTGAAACCAAGGCTATGACCACCAAAAGCTATGGAGACCAAAGCTCTGATACCACTTGTAGGATCGAAAGTATGTCTAGAGGGGGGGTGATTAGACTACTTGACCAAATAAAAACTTAACCTTTTCCCAATTTTAGTTCTTGGCAGATTTTAGCTATTGTAGGACAAGTCAAGCAATCATCACACAATTCAAGCAAGCATGCAAAGAGTATATTGGCAGCGGAAAGTAAAGCATGCAACTTGCAAGAATGTAAAGGGAAGGGTTTGGAGAATTCAAACGCAATTGGAGACACAGATGTTTTTCCCGTGGTTCGGATAAGTGGTGCTATCCTACATCCACGTTGATGGAGACTTCAACCCACGAAGGGTAACGGTTGCGCGAGTCCACGGAGGGCTCCACCCACGAAGGGTAATGGTTGCGCGAGTCCACGGAGGGCTCCACCCATGGAAGGGTCCACGAAGAAGCAACCACCCACGAAGGGTCCACGAAGAAGCAACCTTGTCTATTCCACCATGGCCATCGCCCACGAAGGACTTGCCTCACTAGCGGTAGATCTTCACGAAGTAGGCGATCTCCTTGCCCTTACAAACTCCTTGGTTCAACTCCACAATCTTGTCGGAGGCTCCCAAGTGACACCTAGCCAATCTAGGAGACACCACTCTCCAAGAAGTAACAAATGGTGTGTTGATGATGAACTCCTTGCTCTTGTGCTTCAAATGATAGTATCCCCAACACTCAACTCTCTCTCATAGGATTTGGATTTTTTGGAAAAAAAGATTTGAGTGGAAAGCAACTTGGGGAAGGCTAGAGATCAAGATTCATATGGTAGGAATGGAATATCTTGGTCTCAACACATGAGTAGGTGGTTCTCTCTCAGAACATATGAGTTGGAATTGTGTATGTGTTCTGATGGCTCTCTTCACGAATGAAGAGGAGGTGGAGGGGTATATATAGCCTCCACACAAAATCCAACCGTTACACATAGTTTTCCAATCTCGGTGGGACCGAATCAACAAACTCGGTCGGACCGAAAAGGTAAACCTAGTGACCGTTAGAGATTTTCGGTGGGACTGACATGCAACTCGGTAGGACCGATATGGTTAGGGTTTGGGCATAACGTAATCTCGGTGAGACTGATTACACAAACTCGGTGAGACCGAGTTTGGTAATAAGCTAACCAGAGAGTTGGTCAGGCAAACTCGGTGGGACCGATTTGCTCTTTCGGTGAGACTGAAAAGTTACAAAAGGGAAACAAAGAGTTTACATTGCAATCTCGGTGGGACCGATTCGCTCTTTCGGTGAGACCGAAAAGTTACGAAAGGGAAACAGAGAGTTTTCAATCCCATCTCGGTGAGACCGAGATCCCTATCAGTAGAACCGAATTGCTAGGGTTTGGCAGTGGCTTATGACAAGTGAAACTCGGTTGCGCTGGATAGAAAGAATCGGTAGGACCGAGTTTGGCTTAGGGTTTAGGTCATATGTGGATATGGGAAAGTAGCTGAGGATTTTGGAGCATATCATTAAGCACATGAAGCAAGAGGCTCATTAAGCAACACCTCATCCCTCCTTGATAGTATTGGCTTTTCCTAAAGACTCAATGTGATCTTGGATCACTAAATTATAAAATGAAGAGTCTTGAGCTTTTGAGCTTGAGCCAATCCTTTGTCCTTAGCATTTTGAGGGTTCCACTTTCACATCCATGCCATGCCAATCATTGAGCTTTCCTGAAATAGTCATCTTGGAATAGCATTAGCTCAATGAGCTATATGTTGTTATGAATTACCAAAACCACCTAGGGATAGTTGCACTTTCAACGACAGTCAATGCCGGATTTAATAGCTCTAAGTCCGGGCAGCGGAGAGGGCCACTCAAAAATGACAATTCGGGTCCGTCCAGTTTGGACCGCATACTCGACCGTCCATGCCAAATTCATGGCAAACCAGGAACACCAACCAATCGTACCAACAGGGAATGTTGGGTCTTCAAACAAGCTGGCAGGTTAGGTGCCAAAAACAAAGATAAGGGGTCTCAAAGCGATGACAGCGACGAGGATCCCAGATCACCGAATAGAGGAGGACAAAAGAAATCTCTCCAGCAAATTCAAATGGTGAATACGGTAAATGCCACCCACACTCCCAACCCGGACCGGATGCACACCCTTAGGGATGTCGACCTAACGAAACCAGTCAGCCCGCAATACAAACTAGGGCCGATCACCTTCAACCAAATGGATCATACGGTCAACACCAGTCACGGCAATCCAGCCGCACTACTCCTCGACCCAATAATTGACGGGTTCCACCTCACACGAGTCCTTATGGACGGAGGCAGCAGTCTAAATCTGCTTTACCAGGACATAGTGCACAAGATGGGCATCGATCATTCGATGATCAAACCCACTAAAGCCACCTTTAGAGGTATTATACCAGGCGTGGAGGCTAGCTGTACCGCCTCCATCGCCCTCGAGGTAGTCTTCGGATCACCAGACAATTACCGTGTCGAAGAGTTAATCTTCGACATCGTCCCCTTTCGCAATGATTATTAGGCACTGCTTGGGCGAACTGCGTTCGCTCGATTCAACGCGGTGCCACATTATGCCTACCATAAACTCAAGATGCCCGGTCCGCGCGGTGTCATCACGGTTAACGGCGAGGTCGAACTCTCCCTCGGCACCACAGAGTACGCCGCCGCTTTAACAACAGAAGCAATGGAGGGCACCTTTCAGTCAAATCTTGAGTCGACGGCTAAAACCCTGGACACATTCAAAGTAGTCTGAACTACTTCACGGCAGGATAGACCGGATCGTCCAGGGCTCAACTAAACATTCCGGCGAAGTCCAGAACATGCCACATATCGCGGCTCAACCGCTCTCCGGAACACAAATATTTCTTACATTTCCTTTGCATGCTCACCTTTGCGCAGACCGGGGCCGGTGACATGGTAACAGCTCGAACGCACAAGGGAATCTTTAGATATTCCTCGCGACGTCCATCCGACTATACTCCAGATCTGTACACATCTTCTTCCTCCCCGGTCCCAGCAAGTTCCACTGTCATATTCCCCTTTTTATCACATTACATGTACTCATACTCTTCGACGTATTATTCAAATACAACATGTGGATTTATATGACGCTTATTTGCTGTTATTTCTTATTGAAACTCTTTTGTTAAGTGGCATCCATACACCGCGATATGCCTTTGCCAGGGGCTTCATTTTACCCATAATACGGCAATAAAGTCTGAACACCTTCACGGAAGTTCAGCACCCCGAACTTATAGCATTATATGCATCAGCTCCGAATCATGTCTTGGGTCAAATGTTGGGTTTGCCCGGCTCCCATGTTTTGCTGCCTTACGTTCCGCTATATCAGCTAAGGCGGCACAGGGAGAACTACTGTGATTGTGTCCCGGTTCTTCTGGACGAGCACCTCAGTAGAGAAAGCTGAAAACTGACTGTCATGATACGGCGAGAGCTGGTCAGCTGTTCGAGAGGTTGTAAAATCTTTAAGGATTTCTCCCGCATAATGCCATAACCAATGCAGCGTGCGATGGATTGGTTCTTCTTCCGATCAGGTGCCTATAGGGCCCCTCGTGCGGTCTTCCGAACACCAGGGGCTGCGCCTACCTTCCTAATGCTCCTATGGCTAAGTGAGAATGATAAAGCCCTATAGTCAGATTGCCTGGTTCGCTGTGCTAAACACCTCCTTCAAAGGACCCAACACTGGGGTAAAGAGTGATCGGGTTTATCCCGAACACCCCCGTATTTCTTACGAGGGGGCAGAAGCCGATGACTGGCCAATTCTCAGGTTTAATATATAAAACGGCCGCGCAGGAGGGTAAACTTTTATAACAGGCAATAAATAATAGAAATGACCTTGTTCACACATTACAAAGGACAACATGACTATACTCATGGAAATACAATGTCCTTGGTGCATTGCTCTGCCGCAAGGCAGGATCCTTTCAGGACACTTTCATAATACAATTCGGGCTTGCGGTCCTCCTTTCCCTCTGGCGGTCCCTCGGTCATCAGCTTTTCAGCATCCATCTTCCCCCAGTGCACCTTTGCGCGGGCAAAGGCCATTCGTGCACCTTCTATGCAGACCAACCGCTTGATGACGTCAAGTCGAGGGCGGGCACTAACAAGCCGCTTCACGAGCCCGAAGTAGCTACCTAGAATCGGCTCGGCGGGCCATAGCCAGATAATCAAATCCTTCATGGCTAGTTCGGCCGCCTTATGCAGTTCGATCAGCTGTTTTAGTTGATCGGTAAAAGGCACCGGATAATTCGGTGCCAGATACTGCGACCAGAAGAGCTTATCCACAGTATTCCCCTCTTTGGCTCGGTAGAATTGGGCGGCATCCGATACGCTGCGAGGAAGTTCCGCAAATACCCCTGGAGAAATCCGAACATAAAATTATAAAGCATAATTTTCCTCCTGAAATACTTGATTTACATGGAAAAAGACCTTACCCGCCGTGATCTCCCTCGCCTCTTGGATCTCCTGCAGGGCGTCCTGGGTTTTCCCACGGGCATTGCACATGGCCTGATGAGCCCTGGTGAGTTCGGATTCTTTCTTCGTTAAACTCTGCTCCAGGGTCTCGCATTTTTTCATGGCCTCTTGGAGCTCTCGCCTAGCTTCCACAACCTTGGCCTCGTGCTTCTCACGAAGAGCCTGCTCTGCGTCTGCCTTTTCCTCAGCCTCGGCAACAGCCTTCTTCAGAGCCTCGACTTCGGTCATCACCTCTGGCACAAATCATGACACATATTCTATCATACTGAAAATTCATTCGCACTGAACGCAAACAAGATTTGTGCATACCTTGTTGATCTTCCAACTGCCTTTTTAACTGGCCAAGCTCCGCTTCGGCCCGCTCCAGACTTTGATTCAGTCCGGAAACCTCCATGGTATGAGCGGCAGTAGCCGCTACAGACGCCTGCTTACAAAAGGAGAGAGATATATGTCATCAAATGAGTCTTCCTGCGAAAAATATATTTGATCCTCTGTCCGGTTCTTTCGTTCACCGGACAATGTATCAGGGGCTACTATCCATACTATGACACTCTTCGAAATCGTATAAAACATACCTCAAAACCTCTCATAAGGTCAATACAGGCTTCATTCAGTCCATTTTCAGCGGTCTGAATCTTCTCAATCGCCGCACCGATAAGGGCACGGTGTTCATCGACGATGGATGCGCTCTTCAGCGCCGCCAATAGAGAACCCGGCGCCTCTGGTTGGACAGAGGTCGTCGGTGGAACAGGGATGCCCTCTCCAGCCGAGGACGACCGCCTGCTTGATTCCGGAGCTGTATTGGTCTCCGAAACTGTGTCCGGCTGGGGGCCGAATTCAAGATGGTCCTCTCCGTCGACTCCTATGGGGATCTTCTCCCCCATGTCTCCGGCCCCTGAAGTTTGACCTCCAGGCACCGCCTTCATGATTTTCTCCGCCCCTCCTTGGACAGAGTCCCTCTGGGACGAAGCCTCGGTGTTGATCACATGTTCGGGGGGAGGGGCCTTCGAAGGCGTCCCACTCTCCATAGCATCCGAGCTCAGCAAATCCTCAGATGAGTATTGTTCGGAACGGGATCCCGTCAGACTACAAAAAATATGGCTCAGGTTAAAATACTATGCCATGATGGGTCCAGACACATGAACGTGTTCGGATTTTATATACTTACGAGTTCACTAGGGACTGGGCCCTAGGATCCCATGTCGGGCTGCTATCGGCGACGGCAGTGGACTCTTCCGGAAGAATAGTTTTCCCCCTTTTAGGCGACTCGGCCTCCAAGTGTACGGAGGCCGTCCTCTTCTTTCTTCCCCCTACTGGGGATTCGTCTTCCTCCTCCTCGTCCTCTTCGGAGGAAGGTCGGGCACGGTGATGAAGGCTTCCCCGGGTCTTTTGGCCTCCTTTTCGGTCTTCTTCTCCGGCACCTTGTAAGGCGCCGGGTCCAACATCTTCGTTAGAAGTGGGCCGCCCGGTTCTTCGAGCAACGGGGCCGGACATTGGATCCGCCCCGCCTTCTTCGTCCAGCCCTAGGAGAGTTGTGTAAAACACATTAAGCATTTCCCTTGAGTTATGTGAATAAAATGTATGGTAACTTACCGAGCTTGCAGGGCGGGACAGTTGGTACCCGCGGTCCTCGGCCAAGTCCGGCCATGATTTGCCGGGCTTAAAAAGAACCTTCCATATGTCTTCGTGCGAGGAGCCAAAGAGCTCTCGCAGGGTTTGGTGCTTGGCCAAATCGAATTCCCATAGATTGCAAGTCTGGTGTTGACAAGGTAGGATCCGACGGACTAACATCACCTGGACTACATTGACAAGTTCGATATTCTTGTCTTCCATATCCTTGACACACGTCTAGAGCGCCAACAGTTCGTCGGACGAAGACCAGTCAAGGCCCTTCTTGACCCAGGACGTGAGCCGCAGAGGGGCTCCGGATCGGAACTCGGGAGCAGCGGCCCACTTCGCGCCGCGCGGCTCAGTAATGTAAAACCACTCCTGTTGCCACTCACTGACGGAATCATTTAGGGTACCTGTTGGCCATGTGACGTTGGGCATCTTGCTCACCATAGCACCCCCGCACTCAGTGTGCTCACCGCCCACTACCTTGGGCTTCACATTAAAGATCTTTAGCCATAAGCCGAAGTGTGGCGAGATGTGAAGAAAAGCCTCGCACACGACAATGAATGTCGAGATGTTCAGGAAGGAATTGGGGGATAGATCATGAAAATTGATCCCGCAATAATACATGATGCTGTGAACAAATGGGTGGAGGGGAAACCCTAGCCCGCGGATAAAATGAGGGAGGAATACGACCCTTTCGTGGGGTTCCGGGGTAGGGACGATCTGTCTCGCTGTCGGGAGACGGTGGCCGATTTTCTGGGCTAGATACCCGGCCTCCCGAAGTTTCTTGATGTCCTTCTTCCGGACGGTAGAGGCCATCCACTTGCCTCCCGCTCTGGGCATATTTGGAGTGGTTCTTCAGAGAAAATGCAAACTTGGGTGCTGGAGCTCGAGTGCGCAAGAATGGATGGGCAGGAGAGAAGAAGGCGTGGGTAAAAAGGTGGAACCCTTACCCCTTTATAAGGGCGGAAGAAACTATGCGCCTCCCCACTTGCCTGGTAAAACTCACTTATTCACCAAGCGTCGTGATTGATGGCGAGGTTGGGTTACCCTCACCCATATTGATGAGAATCCCGTGATAAGGGGACACGATCTCTGCTTCGACAAGACGTGCCAAGAAAACCGCCTCACAATATGTGCAGTAGCTGGTTGAGAAAGACGGTTCGAATAATAACTGGGGCCATGGCGTGATGTCATGTTATGAAAAGTTGTCAACAGATTACATTTGTGGAAATATTATACTCTCTATGGTGGTATGTGGAATTTTTTTTGCAGAGCCGGACACTATCCTTGTGTTCAAAATCATCTATGGAGTATTCGGAGGAGGAACCCGCCTTGCAATGCCGAAGACAATTTGTGCGCCGCACTCGTTGTCATTGAAGCCTGCTTCAGGGCTGTCGGGATGTGGGGTTCCGGCAAACCCTTAAGGTTCGAACACTGGGGTGCGCGTGAAGTCTTTCCCTCCAACCGATCTACGCTCTAGCTCGCTAAGATCTTGCGGACGAACTCGACGAACTCTCAACACAGAAAGAAACAGGGTTTATACTGGTTTGGGCCACCGCTGTGGTGTAATACCCTACTCCAGTGTGGTGGTGGTGGATTGCCTCTTGGGCTGATGATGAACAATACAAGGGAAGAACGACCTCCTGAGGTTGAGGCGTTCTTGAGCTTGGTGAGCTTGTGCGTGTGGGTGGTCTCTCTTTCTCCCTTCTAGCTAAGATGATGTCGATCCCCTTCCACTCTGGTGGCTAGTCCTATTTATAGAGGCCCTGGTCCTCTTCCCAAATATCGAGCGGGAAGGGAGCCAACAATGGCGGGCTAATTTGAAGGGGGACAGCTAGTACAAGCTATCCTGACAAAAGTAGTATACGCCTGCACAAAGTTCTGGTGGTGACGCTGTTCTGGGCTCCACAATGACCTCCGTATTGAAGTCCATGGTCTTGGTCTTGTTGCACCGAAATGGCAACCTTTGCCTGAGGCCTCGGTACTCCGCGGTTGCGCCTGCCCCCTTTGCACCAAAGAGGAAACAAGGACGTTGTGCGCGCTGGCGCCCGCCTGGTGTCGATCGTCACGGCTCATGTCACGAGAGCCTCGTGAGGTTCGCCTCGCCTTGATATCTCCGCTCCTCGTGAGCCTGCCGAGCTAGGCCACTCCAGAGGAGGTCTTGCGTCGTCCGCCTCGCGATGCTTGGCCCCTCGCGAGGGTCTTGGGCGCTTTGTTGGTGAAGACGGGTCGTACGGCCTGCTGGCTCAGCCATGCCGCGGGCCGCAGGCAGGCAAGTCTGGGGACCCCCGTTCCCAGAACACCGACAGTAGCCCCCGGGCCCAAGGTGCATGCGGGCTTGGCTTCGCGGCGAAGACAATGGTCAAGTTCGGAGCACCGCGGGCCCCAAAAGCCTGCGGCCTCGGTTGACACGTGGCGGTTGATTGGACGTGGGCGTCTCCGCTTCCCCACATTGTTTTGGCAACTGCTTGACCTGACAAAAGGCTAGCGCGGACGGCACTTGCTTTCATTGCTTCTTCCTCGCCTCACTCCAGATCCCCTTTCTTGCTCTTCGCCGCCGCTAGCTACAGATCTGCTCCGGCCTCTCTCTGCATCTGCCGCCCATGGCGCCGCGCAAGGTCAAGACTTCCTCGTCCCCGGCTTGGTATGAGCCCACTCTTGAGGCACCCACTATCACGGAGAAGAGCCTCGCCTCCGTGCGCCTGCTGACGGCGGGAGAGAGCAACGAGTGGGGGAAGACGGAGCTCCGGCTTGCCTCCGACGAGCCGAAGCCTGAGGGGAGCACCTTCTTCCCCTTCTTTTCGAGCAGCGTTGCCGTTGGGTTGGTTCCTCCCTTCTCTGATTTCTTCTATGAAGTCCTCGACCACTATGGGCTGCAGGCGTTGCATCTCCACGCCAACTCCGTCCTCCTCCTGTCCATCTTTACCTACTACTGTGAGGCGTACCTGGGCGTGATGCCTTCCGTGGCGCTCCTGCGCCACTTCTTCTTCCTTCGTGTCAGCGAGGGTCACATCTCTGGATGCGCCAACTTTGTTCCGTCCGGCAAGGCCAACTCGATCTCAAGCACCGGGAAGAGGGCCGATAACATTCGATCCAAGTGGGTCATGGTGGACGCCAAGCTCTCCCATCTGCGCCTGGCGTTGCCGGCGGAGGCGCCCCGACAAGGCAAGGAGTGGCCCAGGGCGGAGCTTGTCGACGAGCGGGCATCGTCAGTGTTGGAGCAGATGATGACTGACCTGAAGCCGGGTAATGCGAGGGCGGCCAAAATAACGGGAGCGATGCTCCTGAGGGAGTTCTTGACGCTGCGGGTCGCCCCACACCAGGCGCGCGCGCGCCCCTTCTAGCAGCTTGAAGGAGGGGAAAACAAGGCCCACCTGAGGCCGGGGGACCTGCCTAACGACGAACTGGATGCCGTCCTGTGCCTCATACTTGGAGACAACTAGGAGTACCCACCTAGCGCCTTCATTCCCCTGTTCCAACGCAGGGACCGGGAGGAATTCGTCGCCTCCAGGCCGACTTTTGATGTGCGCGGGCTGGTGCCGCCGGTGCTTTCGGGAGCTCCTTCGGCACAGAAGCCAGTGGAGGTGTCTTCTGGCGAGTCCCGCGGAGAGGGGGAGGAGGAGGAGGACCCTAAGGAGACCCTGGAAGAGGTGGAGGAGACCTCCCCTCCGAGCAAGGCCGAGATTCTTCGCGCCCTTCCTGATGATGCCGAGGCTAACGCCTACCAAGGAGGGAAGGAGCAACCCCTCGTCCCGACGAAGGGTAGGTCGTCACTGGTGGACCGTGGTGCCGCCTCCACCCCAACACCTCCTGGGGCTGGATCCAATTCCGCCTCTGCACCGCATGGCACCACCGGAGCCCGAGCGCCTGCTCCTCAGGTCCTGATGCTGTCGGGCCTCAAGCTTCACAAGCGAAGGGTGGAGTACCTTGCGGTGGACTGGTAGGTGTTTCGAACTTCGCTTGGTCCGTGCAGGTGCTTGTTTTTTCCTGATGCTCGCCTTTGGTTGATCAGGCCGACATCTTCAGTGAAGAACAGGAAGGAGGGCAAGGCAGTTGTGCCTCCCTCCATAGAGCAAGGAGGCAACACCACCCGTGCCTCCCCAGCCCGGTCGTCTTCGCGGGGCTAAGAGGAGCTCCGCCGCATGGAGTCAGCCCGCATGGCCCCGCTGGCTCCGGAGGTGCCGGTACTTGGCGTGGCTGATGAGGTCCCAGCTGCTCCGGAACCCGTGGTCTCCCAAGCCCTGGTGATGATGTCGCTTCCTCCTACTGCTGCGCCTCCACTCCTTCGTTCTTCCGCTCCCACTGCCGTCTTGGAGCGTGCCCTTTCAGAGATGACCCAACTGCAGGCAGATCTCCTGAGCGTTGACCCACGCCTGGTGGCCGAGCGTCTGGAGCTGGCCTCTGGCTGGCTTCATTCTGACCTGGTAGTACGCGCGACGTTGGGCCAGGCTGTTGCGGCTTCCGAGAGAGAGAAGCAAGGAGCCGTCGGTGCTGCAGCCGATCGTGAGGCGGCGCTGAAAGAAGCCAAGGCCGCCCGTGACCGCTGCCAAGCGTTGGAGGGCGAGTTGCAGAGCCTACGCGATGAGCACGCCGAAGAGGCGCGCCGCCGTGAAGCAGAGGATAAGGAGATGAAGGCCCGGGAGGAAGCCACCAAGAACCGTGATGCTGAGCTGGCGGAGCTGGGGAAGAGGCAGGTTGCCGAGCGCAATCGGTTGGAGGAGCTGGAGGAGAAGATGGGGGCGAAGGAGGCTGATCTCAACGCCAAGGCGTGGGTCCTGGCCGAAGATTGTGTGGCCTTTGCCGATCTCGAGAAGAGATCTCGAAAGGTACTAAGGACAATCGACAAGCATGGCCTAGAGAAGCCGCTGGATACTGACGAGGACGGCCCCGCCCAGCTGCTTCCTCTCATGGTGAAGGCGCTTGAGGAGGTCGTTGAGGGCCTCGGTCCCATGGCGGAGGCGGAAGCTCACGTTCTGTCTTCAGCCGCACTTACCCGCATCCTCAGCCATCTAGACCTCCGCGACCCCGACGCCCAGCTTGACGAGCTGTTGGAGCCTGTGGCTGAAGATCTCTATGAAACCGCCGCCGCAACCGTTCAAGGTCAAGTGGAGGCTTTGCTAGGGAAGTTCCGCGGCTTTGTCTCCGATCCTCTGTCCGTCGATGTCGCGGATCCTACGGCTGGTGGCGAAGGTGAGGACATCGTCGCCCACAGGGGAGCTCCTTCCGCAGGCGACGGTGACATCCAGGGGTGACCTGCGGCTACTCTCCTTGTTTCATTCCTACGACATACATCAGGCCTCGTGGAGGCGTTTAGACTTTTCATTTGGTATTGCAAGAACAGTATGATTGTAATATTTGCTTTGAGATTCTGCGTTTTCCTTCCTTATTTGCCTTGTTCTGCGTCGGCAGAGCCCGGCCCTGCGCATACCTCAACCGCCATTGGGCCGACCGGAGACCAGGATGGACCAAGGAGTGAGGGGCTATGTGACCAGTTAGGCTCCTGAGTCGCGATGCTCAGGAGTCCCCCTTGACGTGCGAACAACATATAGGGAGAGTTCGTGAGGATAGATTAATGTTCTACGTCGGCAGAACCCGGCCCCGCGCATACCTCAACCGCTGTTGGGCCGGCCGGAGACCAGGACGGTCCAAGGAGTGAGGGGCTACGTGACTAGTTAGGCTCCTGAGTCGCGATGCTCAGGAGTCCCCCTTGACATTCAAATAATTTCCATACCTGCCCTCGCCGAGGCCTCGGGAGGGGCGCGCGATGCCAACGTCCGAGGGACCTAGTTGGGTGGCGTGCGCTTGGGCGTGACCCGAGCGCAGCCCCCGTGCCTAGCCCCCTTGCGTGACTCTCCCGAGGGGAGGCATCGTGGTGAGGCTGGGCACTGAGCTCTGGGCTCCCTGAGGTTGGTACGACCATGGGGTCACCCTCAGTTGTTTATCACCAGCGCGGAGCATAGTGCTTCCGCTTGTGCACGGGCATAGCCGCTCCTCGGCAGTGTCGACAGCTAGCGCGGAGCATGGAGCTTCCACTTGGGCATGGGATGGGTCCCCCCCTCCGGGAGGAGCCCCCGGGGCATGTACAGCCCCTCCCTAACATGTGGCTTGCACGGCAGGGCTGCGAGGTGTATCTGGGCACTCGTGAGCCAGCGCGGGACTCACGAGGCCCTTTCTCAAGGCGGGTTGCGCCTGGTCTTGAGTCTTGGTGACTGTATGTCCCTGCAAGGCGGTTAGATGCAAGCACTCTACGTCCTCAGGTCCCGGCCCTCAGCGAGCTCAGCCACCGCTGGTATGCCAGGTCGTGATGCCGTGGTCAAGCCCAGGGGTGAGGGCTGGAGAGCTAGTAAGAGCTCCTGAGTCGCGATGCTCAGGAGCCCTATTTTTAACGTGCAAGCAAATTGCATGGGGCGAACGGACCCGTGGCGGGCGATGATCAAACAGGTGATAGCAGTTGGCAGGTTAAGCATGAAGAGCAGATTGTCTGAGATAAATGCAGGAAGGTACATGCCACTGGGCCTGCCCCGAGCGGTGTGGGGATGATGCAGCCCGAGGGGCGCCCCCAGCGAGGTAAGCTTAGGAACATAAGCAAAAGGGATACATGCCACGGGGACGGACCCACGTGGCCTGGGAATAGTGCAGCCCGAGGGGCGCTCCCAGCTTAAATGAACTTGGAAGATGTCACCTGGGTCTGCAGACGAAGTAGAGCTAGTGCAGCTGAAGACACGCGTTGAAGGAATGACTCCTCATGAGCCACCGGGACCCTGAGCCTCAGGAGGCTCTGGGAGCTCAGGAGGTTCCCTGAAGGCCGTTGCCATCTCCTCCAGAACGGCGTGGAACCTGGCCTCCTGAGCCATCAGGACTAGCCACACATTGCGCTGATGGGCCGACGCCATGCTCGGCAAGCCGAAGGGCATGCGAACGAAGCTGTGTGGTGGACCCTCATAGCGCCCCACGCGTGATGGCCATAAGCGTTCCTGAGATGCGGCCCCGTTGAGCCCTAGGATGTCGACGCAGGCGCGCAGCTCAGCACCCTCGCCTGGGTGGTGAGCCACACTCTGTGAGCGGTTGTCGCCACGCATGGCTCTTGCGTCTTGTAGCTATTGGGTGGTCTTGGTGATGCACTCGTGGGTGGTGGGCATTCCTTGCCCCACCCTCTCCTGAGGAACACGTGCCATGAAGCACCCTTCCAAGTGGTGCCCAAGCGCCTCCCTCGTGAGATTGGCAATGTCTGAGGCCCTCCAGAAGAGAGCCCCCGAGCCTTGCCTGAGGAGGGCGTCGGGCGCGCTTTCCTATGCGGTGGAGAGGCGCCCCTGGGCGGGCGCTGATCCTGACGAGGCTCCTGATGCGACGCCATCTTCTTGGGGTCCTGCACGGCGCGGTAGCTTCTTCTTGGGGATGGTCTCCGGAGGGCCTTCGCTTCTACTGTCAGGGTTATCGATTGCCGCGGCTTGGAAGGCGCGCTCAAGGGAGCACACTGCATCCCTTTCTTCACATGGGACCATGATGATCCCCCCGCTTCCTGGCATCTTGCGAACGTAGTAGCCGTGGTGAGGGACTTCCATGAACTTGGCCATGGCTGGATACCCGAGAATGGCATTGTATGGCAGGCGGATGTGCGCGACGTCGAAGTCGATGAGCTCGGTGCGGTAATTCTTGCGCTCCCCGAAGGTGACAGGCAGGCGGACTTGCCCTATTGGTGTGGTGGAACCATCAATCACTCCTGAGAAAGGCTTGGTTGGCTGGAGCTGCTCATAGGGCACTTGGAGGTCGTCGAACGTGTCGACGGATAGGACGTTGAGCCCTGCGCCGCCGTCGATGAGAGTCTTGGTGACTTGCACATTGCTGATGACTGGGGAGCACAACATTGGGAGTGTGCCAGTGGTGGCTATGCACTTGAGCTGGTCGGCCGAGCTGAAGGTGATGGCGCATTGGGACCACCGGAGCGGGCGCGTGGCCTTGAGCTTGGGGAGCGCCGCATTCACCTCGTGAGCAAACTGTTTGAAGATGCGCTGAGAGGCTGGGGCCTGAGCGCCGCCCAAGATGCAAGCGACCGCGCGCGGCTCCTGGAAGCCCCTAGCCCCCTCGTCCTGGTGGTGGTCATCGTTCCTCCTTGACGGCGGCAACGGGGGAAGACCAGCGTTGCCCTGGGGGCGATCCTCATGAGGCGGGTCCCTCCAGGTGCCCTCGCGAGGTTGGTCCTGCCAACGGTCCTCACGAGGCCGGTCACGCCACTCCTGGCGCGGGCCATGGTCGTCCCAGCATCCGCCTCCGCGGTCGTAGCCCCAGTCACTGCGCTCGGGGCGTCGGCCGAAGCGTCCTTCCCGAATGGCTCTGAGCTCTTGACAGTCGCTAGTGTTGTGGGTGTTCAGGTTGTGGAAGGCGCGGAATGGGCGACCGTTCTTGGATGACTCGGGCTGATCTCTGCCTCGCTTGGTGTCGGGCTCTGCTGTGAGTACTACTGCCTCTTTGCGCTTCACGTCCTTGGCCTTGGCCTTCTTTTCCTCCACTCCTGTAGCTGGCAGCTCAAGGAGAGAGAGGCGCCCCTCGTCAGCTCTTGCGCACCTGGTCGCCAGGTTGAACAGCTCCTGAGATGTGCAAAGCTCCTCATGGATTGCCAGCTCTTCCTTCATCTTGACGTCGTGGACGCCATCGGAAAACGCAGAGATGATGGCCTCGTCCGTGACCTTGGGGATCTTGAGGCGGGTGCTGTTGAAGCGCTGGATGTACTTCTGGAGGGTCTCTCCTGGCTGTTGCTTGATGTGGCGTAGGTCGCCCGCTACTGGTGGACGGTCACGAGTGCCCTGGAAGTTGGCGACGAAGCGGTCGCGCATCTCGTCCCGGGAGGAGATCGAGCCGTGCTGTAGGTTCAGGAGCCAGGAGCGGTCCCCATCCTTGAGAGCCATGGGAAACCAGTTCGCCATGACTTTTTCGTCGCCGTTGGCCGCTTCGATGCTCAACTCATAGAGCTGCAGGAACTCTGCGGGGTCGGCGGTGCCGTCGTACTGAGGAGGCAGGTCTGGCTTGAACTTGCCTGGCCAGGCAACGCTACGCAGCTCAGGGGTGAAGGCGCGGCAGCCTGCCGTGGTTGCCGGGGCCCGCTTTGGGGGCGGAGCTTGGTCTTGGCGAGGTCCGCGCTGTGCCACTGCAGGCGGCGCGCGGTCTTGACGAGGTGGCGCGGGGAGCGCTGGTGCAGCTTCTCGTGGCCGCGCGATTTCTTGGCAGCTCCTTTCTTCACGTGCAGGCGCCGGGCGCGGCGGATCACGCCGCGAAGGCATGCGCCTTGGCGCCAAGGCACCGTCTTGCGGTTGAGGCGGTGGAGGCATGCCACGAGCCCCGTCGCCCACGGCCTGCTGAGGGGGAGGCAAAGAGTGGGATGGCGCCAGAGAGCCCCCCGCGGCACGGACGAGCTCAGCGACGCGGTCGAGCCACTCCTCATAGACATCATCGACGGGGCGGTAACGCAGGAGCTCGTTCGCTGCGATGAAAGCAGCCCGTGCCTCCATGGGAGCGCGGTGCGCGTGAGACGAAGAGCCAGCAGGGGTGAGTGATGGAGTAGTGGTGCGGCCGTCCTGCCGCACCAAAGGATGTTGCGAGGATGCCTGCTGCTCGTTTCCCATCGGGCCGGTGGCAGCGTTGGCGGCGGAGGACGGAGAATGACGAGGTGGCCCGCCAATGGGAGCCGTCTGAGCGACGCGAGTGGCGAGGGCGGCACGACGCTCAGATCGAGCGCGGCGAGCGTTCGACATGGAGATGACGGAGCGACGGAGCGACAAACTGATGGAAGGGAAGCTACGGCGCACCCCTACCTGGCGTGCCAAATGTCGGGATGTGGGGTTCCGGCAAACCCTTAAGGTTCGAACACTGGGGTGCGCGTGAAGTCTTTCCCTCCAACCGATCTACGCTCTAGCTCGCTAAGATCTAGCGGACGAACTCGATGAACTCTCAAGACAGAAGGACACAGGGTCTATACTGGTTCGGGCCACCGTTGTGGTGTAATACCCTACTCCAGTGTGGTGGTGGTGGATTGCCTCTTGGGCTGATGATGAACAATACAAGGGAAGAACGGCCTCCTGAGGTTGAGGCGTTCTTGAGCTCGGTGAGCTTGTGTGTGTGGGTGGTCTCTCTTTCTCCCTTCTAGCTAAGATGATGTCGATCCCCTTCCGCTGTGGTGGCTAGTCCTATTTATAGAGGCCCTGGTTCTCTTCCCAAATATCAAGCGGGAAGGGAGCCAACAATGGCGGGCTAATTTGAAGAGGGGAAACTAGTACAAGCTATCCTGACAAAAGTAGTCTTCGCCTGCACAAATTTCTGGTGGTGACGCTGTTCTGGGCTCCATGATGACCTCCGTCTTGCAGTCCATGGTCTTGGTCTTGTTGCACCGAAATTTCAACCTTTGCCTGAGGCCTCGGTACTCCGCGGTTGCGTTTGCCCGCTTTGCACCAAAGAGGAAACAAGGACACTGTGCGTGCTGGCGCCCGCCTGGTGTCGATCGTCGCGGCTCACGTCACAAAAGCCTCGTGAGGTTTGCCTCGCCTTGATATCTCCGCTCCTTGTGAGCCTGCCTAGCTAGGCCACTCCAGAGGAGGTCTTGCGTCGTCTGCCTCGCGAGGGTCTTGGGCACTTTGTTAGTGAAGACGGGTCGTACGGCCTCCTGGCTCAGCCACACCGCGGGCCGCAGGCAGGCAAGTCTGGGGACCCCCGTTCCCAGAACGCCGACAAGGGGCTACTGAGGGAGTCCTGGATTAGGGGGTCCTCGGACAGCCGGACTATATACTTTGGCCGGAGTGTTGGACTATGAAGATGCAAGATTGAAGACCTCATCCCATGTCCGGATGGGACTCTCCTTTGTGTGGAAGGCAAGCTTGGTGATTCGGATATGTAGATCTCCTCCCTTGTAACCGACTCTGTGTAACCCTAGCCCCTCCGGTGTCTATATAAACCGGAGGGTTTTAGTCCGTAGGACAACAACAATCATACCATATGCTAGCTTCTAGGGTTTAGCCTCTCCGATCTCGAGGTAGATCAACTCTTGTAATACTCATATCATCAAGATCAATCAAGCAGGAAGTAGGGTATTACCTCCATCAAGAGGGCCTGAACCTGGGTAAACATTGTGTCCCCCGCCTCCTGTTACCATCTGCCTTAGACGCACAGTTCGGGACCCCCTACCCGAGATCCGCCGGTTTTGACACCGACAGTTAGCTCATAATTTTTGCTGAAAACTTGAATGTCGGCTTTACATATTTACAACAACAAGATCAAACAGAGTTTGTAAAAGTTTTTCTTTATCACTTTCAGTTTGTCAACTGAATTGCTTGAGGACAAGCAAAGATTTAAGTCTGGGGAGTTGATACGTCTCCAACGTATCTACTTTTCCAAACACTTTTGCCCTTGTTTTGGACTCTAACTTGCATGATTTGAATGGAACTAACCTGGACTCACGCTGTTTTTCAGCAGAATTGCCATGTTGTTATTTTCGTGCAGAAATAAAAGTTGTCGAAAGGACCTGAAAATCAACGGAGAATATTTTTGTAATATATAAAAAATACTGGTGAGAGAATCCACGTTAGGGGGCCCACACCCTGTCCACGAGGGTGGGGGAGCGCCTACCCCCTGGGCGTGCCCCCTGCCTCGTGGGCCCCCTGACGCTCCACCGACCTCAGCTCCAACTCCATATATTCATGTTCGGGGAGAAAAAATAAGAGAGAAGGATTCATCGCGTTTTACGATACAGAGCTGCCGCCAAGCCCTAATCTCTCTTGGGAGGGCTGATCTGGAGTCCGTTCGGGGCTGCGGAGAGGGGAATCTGTCGCTATCATCATCAACAACCTTCCTCCATCATCAATTTCATGATGCACACCGCCGTGCGTGAGTAATTCCATCGTAGGCTTGCTGGACGGTGATGGGTTGGATGAGATTTATCATGTAATCGAGTTAGTTTTGTTAGGGTTTGATCCCTAGTATCCATTATGTTCTGAGATTGATGTTGCTATGACTTTGCTATGCTTAACGCTTGTCACTAGGGCCCGAGTGCCATGATTTCAAATCTGAACCTATTATGTTTTCATGAATATATGTGAGTTCTTGATCCTATCTTGCAAGTCTATAGTCACCTATTATGTGTTATGATCCGTTAACCCCGAAGTGACAATAATCGGGATACTTACCGATGATGACCATAGTTTAAGGAGTTCATGTATTCACTAAGTGTTAATGCTTTGGTCCGGTACTCTATTAAAAGGAGGCCTTAATATCCCTTAGTTTCCAATAGGACCCCGCTGCCACGGGAAGGTAGGACAAAAGATGGCATGCAAGTTCTTTTCCATAAGCACGTATGACTATATTCGAAATACATGCCTACATTACATTGATGAATTGGAGCTAGTTCTATGTCACCCTATGTTATAACCATTACATGAGGAATCGCATCCGACATAATTATCCATCACTAATCCATTGCCTACGAGCTTTTCATATATTGTTTTTCGCTTATTTACTTTTCTATTGCTACTGTTACAATCACCATAAAACCAAAACTGCTACCGTTACTTTTGCCACCGTTACCACTACTATCATATTACTTTGCTACTAAATACTTTGCTGCAGATATTAGATATTAAGTTTCCAGGTGTGGTTGAATTGACAACTCAGCTGCTAATACTTGAGAATAATCTTTGGCTGCCCTTGTGTCGAATCAATAAATTTCGGTTGAATACTCTACCCTCGAAAACTGTTGCGATCCCCTATACTTGTGGGTAATCACGGGTCTGCAACATTCAGATCCATATGTATCTTGCAAATCTCTATGTCTCCCTCCTTGACTTGATCGCAGATGGAATTGAGGCATCTCTTGATGTGCTTGGTTCTCTTGTGAAATCTCGATTCCTTTCCCAAGGCAATTGCACCAGTATTGTCACAAAAGATTTTCATTGGAACCGATGCACTAGGTATGACACCTAGATCATATATGAACTCCTTCATCCAGACTCCTTCATATGCTGCTTCCGAAGCAGCTATGTATTCCGCTTCACACGTAGATCCCGCCACGACGCTCTGCTTGGAACTACACCAACTGACAGCTCCACCATTTAATAAAAACACGTATCCGGTTTGTGACTTAGAGTCATCCGGATTAGTGTCAAAGCTTGCATCGACATAACTGTTTACAACGAGCTCTTTGTCACCTCCATATATGAGAAACATATCCTTAGTCCTTTTCAGGTATTTCAGGATATTCTTGACCGTTGTTGTAAGTGCATCTAGTGCCGCCCCAGTTGGTTTTGGAGTATTGACGACAAACCTAGTTGAGGGACTAAAGTGTTTGTGAGAATTGCAGGATAACACAGGTAGAAGTCCCTCATTGATTCGGCTTTCCTACCAGAGATAACCCCTAAAAATGTATGAAGACATTGATGTCAAAGGTGGTATATGAAGATATTCACATTGAAGACTATGACAAGAGAAGACACCGCATGAAGCCTATGGAGCTCGAAGACTTAGATCTTTCGTAGTTCTTTTTCTTCTGTGTTGAGTCATAGGAACCACCATACTGTTAAGTGGGGTCCAAGAGAACCAGTCAGAATGACTGAAGTGATGCTTAAACATAACCTATGTCTTCGAGTGAAGACTATGAGGGCGAATCTTGTCCAGAGTCAGACAAGTCAGCTTTGCTTGTAGCCCAAGTAAAGTTGCCGTGTGAGTTTGAAATCTGACCGTTGGAACACGTGTCAGTTCCTTAGTGACCCAGGGTCATTTCGGACAAATCAGGTCGGATTGCCTAGTGGCTATAAATAGCCCACCCCCTACAACCATAAACGGTTGGCTGCTCAGATTCAGAGTACGGCTTTTGTCGTTTGAGAGCAACCCACCTCGAAGCCTTTGAGAGAGAATTCCTTGCGAGGATAAAGCCCTAACCACCCAAAGCCAAAGAGAATTAGGCATCACTTAGGTCTTCTTGTCTGTGTGATCTGAAGACTTATTACACTTGAGGACTGTGCATCCTCTAGCCGGTTAGGCATCGTGTTCTGAGCATCCAAGAGACATTGTGGATCGCCGGTGAATGAAGTCTGTGAAGGTTTGGGAGTCTACCTTGAAGACTTACCAGAGTGATTGGGCGAGGTCTGTGTGACCTTAGCTCAAGGGGAATACGGTGAGGACTGGGTGTCCTGAGCTGCGTGTTTAGGACTGGGGTCCGGGACTGTGTGTCCTCAGGTTTAAATACCTAGCCGCCCTAACCAGACGTACAGTTGTCACAGCAACTGGAACTGGTCCAACACATCATTGTCTTCAACGAGTCACTGGTTTCATCCTTCCCTTCTCTTTACGTACTGTTACTCCTTGTGAAGTCATTGTATGATTGCACTATCTTTTATCTTCACTGAGTGACTGTTTGTTCTGTTTGGCTTCATAATATCTTCCTACCTGATCCTTACTACATTGCACCTATTTGTCATTGTGCTTTCACTCTATTGAATACTTGACTATGGCTTGCCTAGTGTAGTCTACCTTCCGCTGCAGGGTAATAGGTTTATTTCTACTGTTTGTCTTCATAACTTCCACGTTTTGAAGACTTTCATAAAAATCGCCTATTCACCCCCCCTCTAGTCGATATAACGCACTTTCAATTGGTATCAGAGCAAGGTACTCCCTTGTTCTATGTGATTTTGGTTTAACCGCCTGGAGTTCTAGTTATGTCGACAACAGGAATGAAGACTGTGTCATGCCCCATCTTCGACGGTCACGAGTATCCCAAGTGGAAGGCCATGATGAAGAAGCGCCTCATGGCGATGAACAGCGAGCTGTGGACCATCACTGAGATTGGTCTGACCGATCTGTGCAAGATGGCGGAAGCTGATGACATTCGCAAGTACACTCTTATCAACCTCACGGCAAAGGACGTCATCTGCTCCTGTCTGTCTCAAAATCAGTTCAGGAATATCATGCATCTCGATCATGCGAAGCTTATCTGGGACCGTCTCTCTGAGGTCTATGAAGGTCATCGAACTCGTCATGATCCTTGGTTTGAGGACTTTAAGGAATCTCTCAAAGCAGTGACATTCGAACCAGGATCATCATCTTCTGCATCATGCCTTATGGCAAAAGGTGCTAAGGTAACTGAATGCTATCTATCTGAATCCAGTGATGATGAATCTGATGATGAATTTGGACCCAGCTATGCAAAACTTGCTTCCCTTGCCATTAAACAACAGAAAGCTATGGAACATATTCAAAAACTGTTAGATAAAAGCGATGATCGGTTAGGCGCTGAAATGACTCGATTTGAGTCCTTAATTGAAGACATAAAAAATCTTCACGTTAAGTATGAGGAACTTGAAAGTCGTCATGAAACGCTCTCAACAACTCATGAAAAGCTTTCCTATGATTATCTTCAAAGGAAGCAAGATCTTGAGAAATTGAGAGCGGCTATGAAGATCTTTAAAAGGAAAATGAGTCACTTCGTGCCGAACAGATCAGTTCTGCTCAGGAAGGATTTGAACCACCATGTCTTAAATGCATTGAGCGTGATAATGCTACTTCTGTTGCTGAATGTTCTACTGCTGCTACAGTTGCAATATCTTCAACTGTTGATGTGGTAACTAACCCCTCTGCTGAGGATACCACTGCTATTGCTGATGAGAATGCTAGATTGAAGACATTGCTTGAAACAGGGATGTACAAAAGCCTTAAAGGGCATCAGACACTATGTGATGTCCTCAAAAGGCAGATTCTGAACCGAAACCCGAGGAAAGAGGGTGTTGGGTTTGTAAGGAAAATGAATGCTGATGGCTCTTACTGGAAACCTGAACAGTACCCCAAAACCACATGGGTTGCTGCAAAGGAACCTTCAGCAGATCCATCCAATTTGTCTGGCTTCACTTGTGCTAACCCCATTATCATTGATGAATCCTTTGATGCAAACTATAAACTGTTTAAGAATCAGAATGGTGAAGTGTTTGCCAGGTACATTGGTACTAACTGCAGGAATGGACCGCCTATGAAGAAGATCTGGGTGCCCAAAAGGTGTTTGGAAAATCTTCCAGTGAATGTCGTCATGACACCACAGATGAAGAAGACTAACCCCAAACCACAAGCTTCATACGGCCCAAAGGCTTCATACAAATAGAGGACTCACCTGAGTCGCACTAACGCAAATGTTTTGCAGGGAAACCATACTCAGGCCTATGAATATGAGCGCGATTCATCAAACCGCCTTGTTCATAAGACCAAGAACTATTCTGCTTATTCTTATGAGTACTATTGTCCGCCTGTAAGACTTTTTGCTAGAGCTCCAAAGCCAAAGTTCTCAGACGCTGCACTTAGACTTATTGCTTCCAAGCCACCCTTGAAGATGTGGGTGGCTAAGAAGGCTTAACTCTCTTTTGCAGGGAAAGGTCTCCAGCAGAAAACCAAAATCGTCTGACGCTATTGCTGGGGACCTTAAACATCTTGTGGGGCGCAAGATCAAATGCCCTAATGGTCTTACTATGTACTTCGTTCCTGAATCGCTTGCTACTCTCCCTATCGGTCCTAATCTGGATCTAAGCTTTCATAACCCACTGGTTCGTCAAATGTTTTTGCTTCACAATTCTCTTCGTGAAGCCTATCCCCCTAACTGCACTGTAGGGTACGACACCAGCGTCTTCAGAATGGATTATTGATAGTGGGTGTACCAACCACATGACTGGCAAAAGAAGCCTTCTTATGGACTCAACCTTACGCCCATCCGACAAGAGCCACATCACATTTGCTGACACTGGTAAAAGTAAGGTATTGGGTCTAGGTAGAGTTGCCATCTCAAAGGATCAACACATGGATAAAGTCATGCTTGTTGAATCCCTTGGCTTCAACTTAATGTCTGTCTCAATGCTTTGCGATTTGAACATGATCGTAATATTTGGAAAATATTGTTGCCTTGTTCTAATGGAATCTGACAAGTCTCTAGTGTTTGAAGGGTATCGGAAAGATGATTTGTACGTGGTAGATTTCTCAGCAGGACCACAGCTTGCCATATGCCTTCTAGCAAAAGCTTCAGAATGCTGGCTCTGGCATCGGAGGCTTGGGCATGCTGGCATGAGGAACCTCCACACCCTTGCAAAGAAGAAGCATGTCATAGGCATCGAGGGCGTCAAGTTCAGGAAAGATCACTTATGCGGTGCCTGTGAAGCAGGGAAGATGACGAGGGACAAACATCCCTCGAAGACAATCATGACAACTACTCGACCCTTCGAACTGCTCCACATGGATCTTTTCGGTCCCACTCATTACTCAACTCTCACTACTACTGCTTGTCTCTATGGCTTTGTCATTGTTGATGATTATTCTAGATATACTTGGGTGCACATAATCCTCTACAAGACTGAAGTGCAGGATGTCTTCAGACGCTTCGCCAATCGAGCAATGAACAACTATGGCGCCAAGATAAAGCACATTAGAAGTGACAATGGCACTGAATTCAAGAACACTGGCCTTGATACATATCTTGATACCTTGGGTATCACACATGAATTCTCAGCCCCATACACGCCACAGCAGAATGGCGTCGTCGAACGCAAGAACAGAACACTCATTGAGATGGCCCGAATGATGCTAGATGAATACAAGACTCCAAGAAAATTCTGGCCTGAAGCCATTGATACTGCATGCCATACAATCGATCGTGTTTATCTTCATAAGCTTCTGAACAAGACATCATATGAACTCCTTACTGGCAAGAAGCCAAATGTCAGTTACTTCAGAGTATTTGGCGCCAGGTGCTGGATCAAGGATCCACATCACTCTTCAAAATTTGCACCAAAAGCACATGAAGGTTTTATGCTTGGATATGGAAAGGATTCGCACTCCTACAAAGTCTTCAATCTCTTTCATTATAAAGTGGTTGAAACAGTGGATGTGTGATTTGATGAGACTAACGGTTCACAAAGAGAACACCTGCCGAATGTGCTAGATGAAGTTCCATCCAGCGAATCAATCAAGCTAATGGGAACTGGAGAAATCATACCCACTGAAGCTCAACCTGAAGAGGAACTTATCATCTCCGCACCTGAAGACAATGCTCAACCTAAAGACAATCCCACTAACAATGACAATGATCAGCAAGAGCAAAACCTTCGCCCTGCACATCCTCCTGTTGCCAATGAAGTGCAGATTGAGAGAATAATTGACAGCATCAATGCACCCGGTCCGCTCACTCGGTCAAGGGCAACTCAGCTGGCAAATTTCTGTGGGCACTTCACATTCGTCTCAATAACAGAACCCAAGAAAATTGAAGAAGCCTTCATGGAACCTGAATGGATTCAAGCTATGCAAGAAGAGCTTCAACAGTTTGAGCTGAATAATGTATGGGAACTGGTTAAGCGTCCTGATCCTTGGAAGCACAACATAATAGGCACCAAATGGATATACCGCAACAAGCAAGATGAGCATGGTCAAGTTGTCAGAAACAAAGCTCGTCTCGTTGCTCAAGGATATACTCAAGTGGAAGGCATTGACTTCGATGAAACATTTGCTCCTGTGGCTAGACTTGAAGCCATACGCATACTGCTGGCCTATGCAAATCATCATAACATACTTCTATATCAAATGGATGTGAAGAGCGCCTTTCTCAATGGCAAGATTGAAGAAGAAGTGTATGTTGCACAACCGCCTGACTTTGAAGATCCAAAACATCCTGACATGGTATACAAGCTCAACAAGGCACTGTATGGCCTCAAACAAGCCCCTCGGGCCTGGTATGACACACTCAAATACTTCTTGAAGAGCAAAGGCTTCATACCTGGTTCCCTAGACCCCACTCTCTTCACGAAGACATATGATGGTGAACTGTTTGTGTGCCAAATATATGTGGATGACATTATCTTCGGCTGCACCAATCAGAAGTACAGTGAAGAGTTTGGATATATGATGCAAGAGCAATATCAAATGTCCATGATGGGAGAGCTGAAGTTCTTCCTCGGTCTTCAAATACGACAGCAACGCAACTGCATCTTCATATCTCAAGAGAAGTATCTCAAAGATTGCCTGAAGAAGTTCAGTATGCAAGACTGCAAAGGCTTCACGACGCCAATGCCAGCCAAGCATCATCTGGGTCCTGACGACAATGGTAAAGAGTGTGATCAAAAGGTATACCGCTCCATGATTGGTTCTTTGTTTTATCTATGTGCATCTAGGCCAGATATTATGCTTAGTGTTTGCATGTGTGCTCGATTTCAAGCGGCACCAAAGGAGTCGCATCACTTAGCTGTGAAGAAAATTCTTTGATATTTGGCTCACACTCCAACTCTAGGATTATGGTATCCAAAGGGCTCAGAGTTTGATCTGGTTGGATTCTCGGATGCTGATTATGCTGGTGAAAAGGTGGATCACAAGTCTACATCAGGCACATGTCACTTTCTGGGACGATCACTTGTATGTTGGTCTTCAAAGAAGTAGAACTGTGTATCTCTCTCCACTGCTGAATCTGAATACATTGCTGCTGGATCTTGCTATGCTCAGCTTCTGTGGATGAAGCAAACACTCAAGGACTATGGCATTCATCTGAAGCAAGTGCCACTCTACTGCGACAACGAAAGCGCCATCAAGATTGCCAACAACCCAGTTCAGCACTCGAAGACAAAGCACATTGAAATTCGTCATCACTTTCTCAAAGATCATGTTGTGAAGGAAGATATTGATATCATACACGTCAACACTGAAGAGCAATTGGCAGATATCTTCACCAAGCCCTTGGATGAGAAGAGATTTTGCAAGTTATGGTGTGAGCTAAATATCTTGGAATCCTCAAATGTCCTGTGATCAGGCACACATCCTAACACTTATGCATATTGATGACTTAGATGTGCAACACACGAAGTAAAGCATATCTTCAATCAATGAAGACATACATTCTAAGTGTGAATACATTAATGTGGAATTTGACTTTGGAGCGCCACGATAATTGTGCGCCGTGTCTGGGTCTAATACTTCCTATACGGTGGGTAACGCCACCACCAAATGTTCTGTTTGAAGTGTTTCACTCATGGCATTACATTTGCTATGTCTTCACATTTGGTTTGTCTTCAATCTCAACATGTCTTCATGATTATCTTCACTATGTTGATTATATATATATATACTAGTGTTTTGTCCTCTACAGCATTCACTTATAGCTATGTCTTCTTGTTGAATCTTTTGAACTAAGTGAATGTGATCGGACCCTAACCTCTCTATGCTTTCTATCTCAAACTCTATCTCTCCAAATCATATGCATTCTATTGAAACTGTCGAATGTCCTCTCTGCGTCCTTGTCGGCAGAAGATACAAAGACAAACATTAAATCCGTTTTCAATGCTCATTCCTTCACCTGAAACCCGGAGAAATGGGAATGACCACCCGACAATCCAGGCGTGCGTGGGACGTGGAACAACCCCCGATATGATGCATGACGGCCACGTACCCCTCAGATGTGAATCGCCAGGGGCACCTATGTAATAACGCAGTGCCGCCCCTGTACCTATAAATACACGCCTCACCACAGTCATTATCTCTTCTTCCACTCTCGCACGAACCCTAGCGCCACCGCTAGCCCTCGACGACGCCGGCGACGAAGCGCTTCGCTGCCGCAACCTCTCCGACGCCATCTTCACGCCGACCACGGACATCGTCCTCTCCGCCGTCACCGTAGGTGTCCTTCGTCACCAAGTTAGGGCACGGAAGATAGAACTGCTCGGCCTCCTCTTCCACTCCGTCTAGCAGTTCTTCGTGTGGTAAATAAAACTTCCTTTTTACGGCCCCTTTGATCCTATAGCTTTACCACTTTCTACCACAAGCAGTTTCCATTCACACAAGTTGGATCTCTTTCATACTGCATCTCATAACATGCCTAGTATATTCACTTATGCTTCACAAAGTAGTTAGATTCCTCACTTGTACTGATCCATGGATTCGTACAAATCTGGAACCAACTCCTTATCTATGAGTGAATGTCTTCGCACGATGAGGTCAATGTCTTCTAAACTGATTTATCTTCAAAATCTTCTGAGAATGCATATGACCTCTTCCCCTTCCCTCGCACCTTAATGCTGTCACAGGTACATGTCCGTGGGAGAATCCCTTGGTTCTCATAGTCTGCATTCATTTGCAGAATTCTTACAGTATCACATAAATTCTCCCGAAGCCAGTTCCTGTCTGTCCAGCAAGCGAAAGCCTTTGAAGCCTTTGAACGTATTGAAGCCTTTCAGTTTAAAGTTCATGGCTTCAGAGAAATCAGCAAGGAAGGGTGGCATAAAGCGTCGTGGAGAAACATCAAGAGATCTGCCCGATGACCTCTCAGAGCTGTACAAGACAGATCCTGAAGAGGATTACAATCAGCGCAAGACGCGAATCCAATGGATTTGACGCTATTGGGCAGAATAGTGGTTCAAGTACAGATTTGTGACCAAGGAATATGCTGAAAAGAATGCCATCAAGCGACCATGGGGAGACATCCTCTACAAAAATCTTCAACCCAGGACCAGAGATGAAGCCATTAAACGAGGCTTCTATCCCTGCATGGTCCGTGGACCACAGCCTGCGGATGCTGACCCGTCGTCTCTGCTATGGTGTCGTGACGACAATCTGTTTAAGCGCAACTTCCAGTTTGCCCAGAACTCAGCGAAGCAGAACAAGAAGACTTTGGGTTTAGATTTCAACCCTGGTCCCTCTGCTCCCCGTGCCGATGGAACTCGCGAAGCTGAACCCAATCTTCTTGGGCCCTTCTACAATCTTGAAGGCCTCATCACACACATCGTGGTTCAAGGGACAGCCATGAATGAGCCTGCAGATGACGCTGAATCAGATGAAGCGCCTGCAGCGCCGAAGCCAAAGAAGCTGAAGCAACCAAAAGCTTCAAAGCCGGCCTCTGCACCAAAAATCTCACGAGCGAAGCCACTGGCAACTGCACCTCCTGAAGACAGTGTGCAGTCTGAAGATTTGTCATGCATCTCCAAGCCCCAGAAGGTCAAGATGCCTCTGCCACACACCGGCCAAGAGCTGACAGCTGCTGCCATTCTGCGCAATGATGCCATTGATCTGTCAAGTGATGAAGATCTTGCAGATGACACTCTTGAGCAACTCATCAAGAGCAAAGAAGAAGCAGAAATCTTCAATGATCTGCCTCTCTTTGATGTAACAATCATCCACAACTTCATTGATGAGTGGTTTGACACGCCCAACATCAGCTTCGACGATCTGCAACTTCCCATTGGCCTCAGTGTCGCCTTCCATGGCGCCATTGCTTCAGAGTTAGCTATCGCCTAGAGCATTGTTGAACTGAAGCAGAAGATTGACTTTGAAAAATCTCAGTTCAAGAAGAATATGGCCAAGCTCAGCGTGCAAGAAGTGAAGAACTTCAAGATTATGCTGCACGAGGTCAAGGAAGCCTTTCTCAAGAAACGTGCAAAAGCTCAGGGTTCTCGTGAGCACATGAAGGTTCTGGCTGACAGATGTGTGCAAACCTACAATGAGGCTGAGAAGCGCAAGGCCCTTGGGCGTCCTGGCATCGACCCCAGGATGGCTGCAAAGAAGAAAAAGAAGCCCACTACGGCTGAACCCGACGCACCAAGGCAGGAAGCAGATCCCATTGTCTTCCCAACTAGCATGACTGGCCCGAAGCCAAAGGCCAGGTCAACCGCTTCAGAACTGAAGAAGACAAGGACTGCTGAGGCTGAAGCCAGGAAGAGGAAACACGTTGAAGCCTCTCCTACTGCCCCCACCAAGAAGAAGAGGAAGACCAAGAAAGAACGGGCTGCTCCCACAGAGCCCTTGATTGTTGAACGCATCTCCATGGTTCACCCTGACGCTGAACCTCAAGAGCGCCAACTGACTATCCATGAGCCTGCTTTCACAGGGGCTCATGAAGCTGAAGACATTCCAGCAGCTGATCCCATCGCTGCTGAAGACATTGGTCATCATGACCATGCTGAAGATGATGCAGTTCTTCCTCAGCTCGAGCACCAACAGGTATCATCGCCTGTGCTAACGCACAGCAAACTCATCAGCATTGGTCGTCCACTGACGCCAATTGCGCAGGATGCTTCATGGGCTGATCGCCCACAAGAGGAAGAAGACTCTGAGGCCCAGCCAACACCAACTCCACAGGCGTCGCCGCGTTGCGCAGGCTTCGCAAAGGTCCAAGGCCTCAAGTCTCTGCGTCTGAAGCTAAAACTGCTGAAGACATTCCGGCTGCATCAGCCGATGAAGAAGAAGTACCACAAGCTGCTACTCCCCTGTCCCACCAAGAAGCGGTTCTCGAGGTGAATGTGATTGTGACCGACCCTCCAGCTCATCACGTGGAGGTTGAAAATCTTGAGGCTGCCACCACCAACACCACTGAAGCCACTGACGCTGTCATGGCTGAAGCAAATGTGGAGCCCTTACCAACAAAAGCACCAGAAGTCAGCGAAGCCACTGATCACGCTGCTTCTATTCCTGCGTCTGCTGCCGGTCCCCATTTCGACTATCATGTTGAGCACAGGCCTCAGATACAGAAGCCAATCCCAAGATTGCCCAGGTTCCCAAGTCCTGCATCAGCACCTGGATCCTTCAATATCAATGGCTTCAGAGCAGACAACACATTCTTCAATAGCTCCAGGAACCCTTACTCAAGGGAAAGAATATCATCTGATCGGTTCTGGAGCTATCCGCAGCGACGCTATTACTCCTGCATTCTTTACAATCAAGGTCGCATCTTCCCACACAAGCGTCTTGACATTGAAGCAATAGCCGGTCTGCCCTGTCTGGAAGAAGCTCTGGATTGCTTCAAAGAGGTTGGATTGCTGCCATTCATCACTGACCAAGAGCATTGGAATGAAGAGTTTCTGCTCCAATTCTGTGCCACACTTCACATCCGCGGGTATAACAGAGATCCGAAGACTTGGGTCCTGGAGTGGATGACAGGAAACGTTCATCACGAAGCCAAAGCCTTTGACATCATTGAGCTTACTGGTCTACCCACTCCTGGCGATCTCTACGAATCTGGCTGTCAACTTCACAGTGAAGCTGTAGAGAGCATCTTTCAGAAGCCTGAACCTAATATGAGTCAGATGCTCAGTATGATGAAGCCATTGGCCCAAGATGCTGCATATCCCAAGGAGTTCTTCGTTGAAGACCTTGAGTATCTTCCAAGGACTATTTATCACATCATAAGGCGAACTCTCTGGCCCATCAAAGGGCACTCTCCACATGCCAAGCTGGAAGGTGCAATGAAGACTTTCGTCTTCTATATTCTTCATGGAAAATGCTTCAATGCACAGGACTTCTTCATTCGCCAACTTGCTGCATCAGGCTCTAATCTTTTTGGCTTGAAGTTCTACGCCCCATGGGTAATGCGGCTGATCAAACTTCACTCAGTTATCTCATATCAGCCATCTGCTCGCAATCATCGGATCTTCCTGCCTGATGTGGATATATCTATTGAAGCCATCTATCCTGAGCCTGCCAAGGAACTTCTAAGTCTTCAAAATGCAGAGCATCAAAGTTTTTCTCAGAACGTTGAAGGCGTTGAAGCAGTAACTCGTGTGTATCCTTTGGCTGGCACTACACGTGCACCGCATCCTGCTCTCACTGAAGCCACGGATAGCACCATTGCCCAACGACCCAAGAAGCGCACTCGTGTTCTCAACGACCGAGAGCTTCTGGTGGATCTTCATCAGAAACAGGATAGGCATCATGACTGGCTGAAGCGTCAAATGCAAAGCCTCTTGGTGGATGTTAATCGCATTCGCAATCTTGCCACCAAGCCTTTGTTGCTCATGAAACCTCTCGACGCACATGGAAAGGGCTGACGCTGATGTGTTCTGAAGATGATCTTCAAGAGGATGGCTTCTCTGAGCGCTTCAAGTTTGACTCCACACCTCCTCGAAGGGCAGTGCTGCGATGAACTCCATCTCTTGAAGACTCTGAGTTCTCTTCCTCTACTACAACTGTAAATGCCAGAGTCATCGAGGATGAAGACGATGCTACTTCACCGCCACCTCCTTCAGCATGCGTCGACACTGCTCCAAGTTCTTCTGCACCACCAAACACCACTGACGACCCTGCGGCTTCACCTATTCTTCATGGGAATGAGTACAAGCTCTATGTCTTCGAACCTTTTTGGTCCTTACTGACAAAAGGGGGAGAAGCATATGAGTTTGATAGTCTTCGAGCGGGTCCATATGGGCGGGTGCTTTATATTTTGCTTCGTGTTTACAACTCTCGTTTTGATACATTTGGTTCTTTGAGTTGTAACACTTAAACTCGATGGTCGTCTGCTACTTATTTGCCACCTTGTGATGCGATGATAAATTCCGCATGTGCGACGATAAATTTCGCACTTAGATCATTTTGCAGACGTCCATTTTCCATTATGCATGCCATTATCTCCACATACCTTCACATGCATAGTGGATTGTACAAGCACAACCTGCCATGTGCATTTGCATTCCAAAAGCAAATTGCTTATATGCACATCTTCAGGGGGAGCCCTTGCAACTTATGAAGACAATTCCTTATCCTTTACAAGTTCACATATTGTATTCCCCGTTGAAAACTTCAACTAGTTTGTCATCAATCACCAAAAAGGGGGAGATTGTAAGTGCATCTAGTGCCGCCCCAGTTGGTTTTGGAGTATTGACGACAAACCTAGTTGAGGGACTAATGTGTTTGTGAGAATTGCAGGATAACGCAGGTAGAAGTCCCTCATTGATTCGGTTTTCCTACTAGAGATGACCCCTAAAAATGTATGAAGACATTGATGTCAAAGGTGGTATATGAAGATATTCACATTGAAGACTATGACAAGAGAAGACACCGCATGAAGCCTATGGAGCTCGAAGACTTAGATCTTTCGTAGTTCTTTTTCTTCTGTGTTGAGTCATAGGAACCACCGTACTGTTAAGTGGGGTCCAAGAGAACCAGTCAGAATGACTGAAGTGATGCTTAAACATAACCTATGTCTTCGAGTGAAGACTATGAGAGCGAATCTTGTCCAGAGTCGGACAAGTCAGCTTTGCTTGTAGCCCAAGTAAAGTTGCCGTGTGAGTTTGAAATCTGACCGTTGGAACACGTGTCAGTTCCTTAGTGACCCAGGGTCATTTCAGACAAATCAGGTCGGGTTGCCTAGTGGCTATAAATAGCCCACCCCCTACAACCATAAACGGTTGGCTGCTCAGATTCAGAGTACGGCTTTTGTCGTTTGAGAGCAACCCACCTCGAAGCCTTTGAGAGAGAATTCCTTGCGAGGATAAAGCCCTAACCACCCAGAGCCAAAGAGAATTAGGCATCACTTAGGTCTTCTTGTCTGTGTGATCTGAAGACTTATTACACTTGAGGACTGTGCATCCTCCAGCCGGTTAGGCGTCGCGTTCTGAGCATCCAAGAGACATTGTGGATCGCCGGTGAACTAAGTCTGTGAAGGTTTGGGAGTCTACCTTGAAGACTTACCAGAGTGATTAGGCGAGGTCTGTGTGACCTTAGCTCAAGGGGAATACGATGAGGACTGGGTGTCCTGAGCTACGTGTTCAGGATCCGGGACTGTGTGTCCTCAGGTTTAAATACCTAGTCGCCCTAACCAGACGTACAGTTGTCACAGCAACTGGAACTGGTCCAACACATCATTGTCTTCAACGAGTCACTGGTTTCATCCTTCCCTTCTCTTTACGTATTGTTACTCCTTGTGAAGTCATTGTATGATTGCACTATCTTTTATCTTCACTGAGTGACTGATTGTTCTGTTTGGCTTCATAATATCTTCCTACCTGATCCTTACTACATTGCAGCTATTTGTCATTGTGCTTTCACTCTATTGAATACTTGACTATGGCTTGCCTAGTGTAGTCTACCTTCCGCTGCAGGGTAATAGGTTTATTTCTACTGTTTGTCTTCATAACTTCCACGTTTTAAAGACTTTCATAAAAATCGCCTATTCACCCCCCCTCTAGTCGATATAACGCACTTTCAGTTGTCCAGTGATCCACTCCTGGATTACTTTGGTACCTCCCTGCTAAACTGATAGCAAGGCACACATCAGGTCTGGTACACAGCATTGCATACATGATAGAGCCTATGGCTGAAGCATAGGGAACACCTTTCATTTTCTCTCTATCTTCTGCATTGGTCGGGCATTGAGTCTGACTCAACTTCACACCATGTAACACAAGCAAGAACCATTTCTTTGCTTGATCCATTTTGAACTTCTTCAAAACTTTATCAAGGTATGTGCTCTGTGAAAGTACAATTAAGCATCTTGATCTATCTTGATAGATCTTGATGCCCAATATATAAGCAGCTTCACCGAGGTCTTTCATTGAAAAACTTTTATTCAAGTATCCTTTTGTGCTATCCAGAAATTCTATATCATTTCCAATCAACAATATGTCATCCACATATAATATTAGAAATGCTATAGAGCTCCCACTCACTTTCTTGTAAATACAGGCTTCTCCAAAAGTCTGTATAAAACCACATGCTTTGATCACACTATCAAAACGTTTATTCCAACTCCGAGATGCTTGCACAAATCCGTAAATGGATCGCTAGAGTTTGCACACTTTGTTAGCATCCTTTGGATTGATAAAACCTTCAAGTTGCATTAGATACAACTTTTCTTCCAGAAATCCATTCAGGAATGCAGTCTTTACATCCATTTGCCAAATTTCATAATCATAAAATGCAGCAATTGCTAACATTATTCGAACGGACTTAAGCATCGCTATGGGTGAGAAAGTCTCATCGTATTCAACTCCTTGAACTTGTCGAAAACCTTTCGCAACAAGTTGAGCTTTGTAGACAGTAACATTACCGTCAACGTCTATCTTCTTCTTGAAGATCCATTTATTCTCGATGGCTTGCCGATCATCAGGCAAGTCAACCAAAGTCCACACTTTGTTCTCATACATGGTTCCCATCTCAGATTTCATGTCCTCAAGCCATTTTGCGGAATCTGGGCTCATCATCGCTTCCTCATAGTTTGTAGGTTCGTCATGGTCAAGTAACATGACTTCCAGAACAGGATTACCGTACCACTCTAGTGCGGATCTTACTCTGGTTTACCTACGAGGTTCAGTAGTAACTTGATCTGAAGTTACATGATCATCATCATTAGCTTCCTCACTAATTGGTGTAGGAGTCACAGGAATAGATTTCTGTGATGAACTACTTTCCAACAAGGGAACATGTACAGTTACCTCATCAAGTTCTACTTTCCTCCCACTCACTTCTTTAGAGAGAAACTCCTTCTCTAGAAAGGATCCATTCTTAGCAACGAATATCTTGCCTACGGATCTATGATAGAAGGTGTACCCAACAGTCTCCTTTGGGTATCCTATGAAGACACATTTATCCAATTTGGGTTCGAGCTTATCAGGTTGAAGTTTCTTCACATAAGCATCGCAACCCCAAACTTTAAGAAACGATAACTTTGGTTTCTTGCCAAACCATAGTTCATAAGGAGTCATCTCAACGGATTTCGATGGTGCCCTATTTAATGTGAATGCAGCTGTCTCTAAAGAATAACCCCAAAACGATAGCGGTAAATCAGTAAGAGACATCATAGATCACACCATATCTAGTAAAGTACGATTATGACATTCGGACACACCATTATGTTGTGGTGTTTCGGGTGGTGTGAGTTGTGAAACTATTGCACATTGTTTCAAATGAAGACCAAACTCGTAACTCAAATATTCTCCTCCATGACCAGATCATAGAAACTTTATTTTCTTGTTACAATGATTTTCCACATCACTCTGAAATTCTTTGAACTTTTCAAATGTTTCAGACTTATGTTTCATTAAGTAGATATACCCATATCTGCTCAAATCATCTATGAAGGTAAGAAAATAACTATACCCGCCGCGAACCTCAACATTCATTGGACCACATACATCAGTATGTATGATTTCCAAGAAATCTTTTGCTCGCTCCATTGTTCCGGAGAACGGAGTTTTATTCATCTTGCCCATTGGGCATGGTTCGCAAGTACCAAGTGATTCATAATCAAGTGATTCCAAAAGTCCATCGGAATGGAGTTTCTTCATGCGTTTTACACCAATATGACCCAAACGGCAGTGCCACAAATAAGTTGCACTATCATTATCAACTATGCATGCTTTGGCTTCAATGTTATGAATATGTGTATCACTACTATCGAGATTTAATATAAACAGACCACTCTTCAAGGGTGCATGACCATAAAAGATATTACTCATATAAATAGAACAACCATTATTCTCTGATTTAAATGAATAACCGTCTCGCATCAAAGAAGATCCAGATATAATGTTCATGCTCAATGCTGGCACCAAATAACAATTATTCAGGTCTAAAACTAATCCCCAAGGTAGATGTAGAGGTAGTGTGCCGACTGCGATCACATCGACTTTGGAACCATTTCCCACGCGCACGTCACCTCGTCCTTAGCTAATCTTTGCTTAATCCGTAGTCACTGTTTCGAGTTGCAAATATTAGCAACAGAACCAGTATCAAATACCCAGGCACTACTGCGAGCATTAGTAAGGTACACATCAATAACATGTATATCACATATACCTTTTTTCACCTTGCCATCCTTCTTATCCGCCAAATACTTGGGGCAGTTCCGCTTCCAGTGACCAGTACCTTTGCAGTAGAAGCACTCAGTCTCGGGCTTAGGTCCAGACTTGGGTTTCTTCACTTGAGCAGCAACTTGCTTGCCGTTCTTCTTGAAGTTCCCCTTCTTCCCTTTACCCTTTTTCTTGAAACTGGCGGTCTTGTTGACCATCAACACTTGATGCTCCTTCTTGATTTCTACCTCCGCAGCCTTTAGCATTGAGAAGAGCTCGGGAATTGTCTTATCCATCCCTTGCATGTTATAGTTCATCATGAAGCTTTTGTAGCTTGGTGGCAGTGATTGAAGAATTCTGTCAATGACACTATCATCCGGAAGATTAACTCCCAGTTGAATCAAGTGATTGTTATACCCAGAAATTTTGAGTATATGTTCACTGACAGAACTATTCTCCTCCATCTTGTAGCTATAGAACTTATTGGAGACTTCATATCTCTCAATCCGGGCATTTGCTTGAAATATTAACTTCAACTCCTGGAACATCTCATATGCTCCATGACGTTCAAAACATCGTTGAAGTCCCGGTTCTAAGCCGTAAAGCATGGCACATTGAACTATCGAGTAGTCATCAGCTTTGCTCTGCCAGACGTTCATAACATCTGGCGTTGCTCCTGCAGCAGGTTTGGCACCTAGTGGTGCTTCCAGGACGTAATTCCTCTATGCAGCAATGAGGATAATCCTTAAGTTACGGACCCATCCCATGTAGTTGCTATTATCATCTTTCAACTTAGCTTTCTCTAGGAACGCATTAAAATTCAACGAAACAACAGCACGGGCCATCTATCTACAACAACATAGACATGCAAAATACTATCAGGTACTAAGTTCATGATAAATTGAAGTTCAATTAATCAAATTACTTAAGAACTCCCACTTAGATAGACATCCCTCTAATCATCTAAGTAATCATGTGATCCATATCAACTAAACCATGTACGATCATCACGTGAGATGGAGTAGTTTTCAATGGTGAACATCACTATGTTGATCATATCTACTATATGATTCACGCTCGACCTTTCGGTCTCAGTGTTCCGAGGCCATATCTGCATATGCTAGGCTCGTCAAGTTTAACCCGAGTATTCTGCATGTGCAAAACTGTCTTGCACCCGTTGTATGTGAACGTAGAGCTTATCACACCCGTTCATCACGTGGTGTCTCGGCACGACGAACTTTCGCAACGGTGCATACTCAGGGAGAACACTTGTACCTTGAAATTTAGTGAGAGATCATCTTATAATGCTACCATCGATCTAAGCAAAATAAGATGCATAAAGGATAAACATCACATGCAATCAATATATAAGTGATATGATATGGCCATCATCATCTTGTGCCTTTGATCTCCATCTCCAAAGCACCGTCATGATCACCATCGTCACCGGCGCGACACCTTGATCTCCATCGTAGCATCGCTGTCGTCTCGCCAACTATTGCTTCTACGACTATCGCTACCGCTTAGTGATAAAGTAAAGTAATTACATGGCGATTGCATTTCATACAGTAAAGCGACAACCATATGGCTCCTGCCAGTTGCCGATAACTCTGTTACAAAACATGATCATCTCATACAATAAAATTTAGCATCATGTCTTGACCATATCACATCACAACATGCCCTGCAAAAACAAGTTAGACGTCCTCTACTTTGTTGTTGCAAGTTTTATGTGGCAGCTACGGGTTGAGCAAGAACCGTTCTTACCTACGCATCAAAAACCACAACGCGGTATAGTGATTGCTTTTTGATCTTCAGAAAGAACCATGTTCATTGAATCTGATTCAACTAAAGTTGGAGAAACTGACACCCACCAGTCACCTGTGTGCAAAGCACGTCGGTAGAACCAGTCTCGCCTAAGCGTACGTGTAATGTCGTTCTGGGCCGCTTCATCCAACAATACCACTGAATCAAGAATCAACTAGTGACGGCAAGAAATATGTATATACCCACGCCCACAACTCATTTGTGTTCTACTCGTGCATATAACATGTACGCATAAACCTGGTTGTACCACTATTGGGAAACGTAGTAATTTCAAAAAAATCCTACGCATACACAAGATCATGGTGATGCATAGCAATGAGAGGGGAGAGTGTTGTCCACATACCCTCGTAAACCGTAAGCGGAAGTGTTATGACAACGCGGTTGATGTAGTTGTACGTCTTCATGGTCGACCGATCCTAGTACCGGACATACGACACCTCCGTGATCTACACACGTTCGGCTCGGTGACGTCCCACGAACTCATGATCCAGTAGAGCTTTGAGGGAGAGCTTCATTAGCACGACGGCGTGATGACGGTGATGATGAAGTTACCGGCACAGGGTTTCGTCTAAACACTGCAACGATATGACTGAGGTGGAATATGGTGGAGGGGGCACCGCACATGACTTGGAACAATCAACTTGTGTGTTCTAGGGTGCCCCCTGCCCCCATATATAAAGGAGCAAGGGGGCGGCCGGCCCTAGTGGCGCCCAAGGAGAGGAGGAATCCTCCTCCTAGTAGGAGTAGGATTCATCCTTTCCTAGTCCTACTAGGAAGGGGGAAGGGGGAAGGAAAGAGAGGGAGAGGGAAAGAGGGGCCGCGCCCCCTGTCGGTGTCAAAACCGGCGGATCTCGGGTAGGGGGTCCCGAACTGTGCGTCTAAGGTTGATGGTAACAGGAGACAGGGGACACGAAGTTTTACCCAGGTTCGGGCCCTCTTGATGGAGGTAATACCCTACGTCCTGCTTGATTGATATTGATGAATATGAGTATTACAAGAGTTGATCTACCACAAGATTGTAATGGCTAAACCCTAGAAGTCTAGCCTGTATGACTAAGGTATTGAGTATATCCTTTCCGGACTACACCCTCCGGTTTATATAGACACCGGGGGGGGATCTAGGGTTACATAGAGTCTGTTACATAAGATGGAATCTTCATTGTTGTTCACCAAGCTTGCCTTCCACGCCAAGGAGAGTCCTATACGGACACGGGTACAGTATTCGGTCTTCATATCTTCACAGCCCATCAGTCCGGCCCATAGACAACAGGCCAGACATCCGAGGACCCCTTAGTCCAGGACTCCCTCAGTAGGCCCTGAACCTGGCTTCAATGACAAGGTATCCGGCGCGTAGTGATGTCCGAACTCCTGAATAGTCTCCAGAGGAATTGATCGTGTCCAGACCTGTAACACACACCGCACACAACCGCAAAGAGAATATAATAACACACAAGTCCAATCTGCTGACAACTTTAGTAATGCGACGTCACGCTTGTCCGGTCATAATTTCGAACCGTTTTTTGCCCCACGTTTCAAGACGTGGTTGTCATTGGCACGTCTTGTCAAAGCAGAGATCGTGTCCCCTTATTACGAGATTCTCATCAATACGGGTGTGGGTAACCCAACCGCGCCGTTTACACAGCCCTTGGGAGCAGGCGAATGGGGGGGCGTTCGATATTCACCGCCCTTATGAGGAGATAAGATTCCCCTTTCTTCTCCCACGCTTTCTTCCTGCCTCTCCGTTCTTGAGCTCCAATGCCCAAGCTCTCATTTCCCTGTCTCGAGAAAGCACTCAACCATGTTCGGATCCGGAGGTCAAGGCAAATGGATGGCCTCCTCTATTAAGGAGGAGGACATTGTCGAGCTTTAGGCGGCCGGGTACCTGGCGAAGGAAATTACCCACCGTCTCCCAGCCTAGGGACAAATCATCCCCACACCGAAGCCCAACGAGAGGGTAGTGTTCATCCCTCATTTCCTCTGCGGGCTAGGGTTTCCACTCCACCCATTCGTCCGCGGGATAATGTTCTACTACGGGATAGATTTCCACGATCTATCCCCGAACTCCTTCCTCAATATCTCAGCATTTATCGTCGTGTGCGAGGCCTTCCTCCGCATCCACCCCCACTTCGGGCTGTGGCTCAAAACCTTCAACATGAAGCCCAAGGTGGTGGACGGATAGCACGTAGAGTACGGGGGCGCTATGGTGAGCAAGCTCACCAATGTCTCCTGGCCAAAAGGCACATTCGTGGAATCTGTCAAGGAATGGCAGAAGCCATGCTTCTACATCACCGAACCCCGCGATGCCACCTAGGCCACGGCTGCCGAATTCAATTCTGGCGCCCCCGTGTGGCTCACCTCCTGGGTCAAGAAGAGCCCAAACTGGTGTTCGTCGGATGAGCTGATTGCACTGTAAACGTGTATCCAAAGTATGATCGATAAGGACATCAAGCTTGTCGACATAATCCAAGTGATGTTGGTGCGCCTAATCCTTCCGTGCCAGAGCCGAAGCCGTCCTCTATGGGATTTCAACCCGAAGAAACACCATACCCTGGTGAGGCTTTTCGAAACGACTCACGAAGATGCCTGGAAGTTGCTTTTCAAGGGCAACGATATACCACCGGCCACTGGCTTGGACCGGGGTCACGACATAAATCACCCTCGCAACGAGGTATGTTGTTTTCAACACATCCCTTACTTGCTTGTTTCAAGGATGATGTCTAAGCTTCCATTACCATTGCCTTTTCAGTACTGGTTGAAGAAGGCGAAGCAGATACGATGTTCGGCTCCCTTGCCCGAGGAGCCAGTCATCCCACGCTTAGCAAAGATGCTGGAGCCGGCACCTTATAAGGCACTAGAGAAGAAGGCCAGGGGGAAGGCCAAGGGGGCCCGGAGCGGCCTCCGCCGCAAGGGTACCTCGGACGCGACGTCCGAAGACAAGGCCCATTCCCCTGCCGCCGAAGACAACACAGATGAGGAGGAGGAGGAGAGCGACTCTCCCCCTGATGGGGGGAGGAAGAAGAGGGTGGCCTCCGCAACTCTGGAGGCGGAGGCGCCCAAAAGGGGGAAGGGCTCCCTCACAGATAACTTTGCATGGGACGTCGAGGACAGTCCGGAGAGACGCCCCCGCGCTAAGTCTCGGGCCGCATCGTAAGTACTAACACCTTATTTGCCCATGAAGTTTCCCTTCTTTATTGTGCTGAGACGATTGATTATGTTATTGTAGTCCGGCCCACAACATCCCTCTGCGATCCTCGTCAGGAGGCTCGCTGGATTCCAAGGCGATGGCCAGCGACTCCCCGCCAACCGCACACTCCCCAAGAACTAGATGATGCGGAGGTGCTGTTCCAAAGGACTGTTCCCGGTGAGGGAGAGGCTCAGGAGGCGCCCGAAGGCGTAACCCCCGTCGCTGGACACCAAGGGTAACCAATCCCCCTGGAGACTGGCGAGGAGGGCCGTATACAATTCTGCCCTCAACCGGACTCAATTCCGGAGACCGAGGTGGCTCCGAAATCCAGCACACACCCTCCTTCGAAAGAAGGGGGATGCCTGTTCCGCCGGTGGCCCCTGTCCAACCAGGGGCACCGGATAGTCTGCTGGAAGCGCTGCGAGGCGCTTCCATTATGGATGAGCACTGTGTCCTTATGGGCACGGTGATTGAAAGGGTTCAGTCCGCCAAGAGCGGACTAACTGAGGCCTGCGGCAACCTGTTGACAGGTTTTGAGGTAAGTGACGCCTAAAGGAAAGAATCCCAATGTAGACAGTAGCCCCTGAGACACTGTCCGGTGTTCGGAAATAAAAACCAGACAGAGGATAATTCTCCTATGCCAGGAAACTAACTAATTTTTTTCTTAAATACAGGCGTCGTTGCTGGCCGCGGCCTCGCATACAGCCGAAGTCTCCGGACTGAAGTCTCCGCCAGTTTTTCAGGTAAGTGACGCCTAAAGGAAAGAATCCCAATTTAGACAGTTGGCCCTGAGACACTGTCCGGTGTTCGGAAAGAAAAAACCAGATAGAGGATCAATCTCCTATGCCAGGAAACTAACTAAATTTTTTCTTAAATACAGGCGTCGTTGCTGGCCGCGGCCTCGCATACGGCCGAAGTCTCCGGACTAAAGCAGAAACTGACGGAGGCCGAGGGATTTTTTTCTTAAATACAGGAGGACTTCATGCAGAGAAATATAGGTGGACTTCATGTAGAGAACTACAGGCGTCGTTGCTGGCCGCGGCCTCGCATACGGCCGAAGTCTCCGGACATGATATCCTGCTATTTTTTTCTTAAATACAGGCGTCGTTGTTGGCCGGGGCCTCGCATACGGCCGAAGTCTCCGGACTGAAGTAGAAACTGGCGAAGCCACGTAGGTAGTACGGAGGTGTTCGGGATGGTATCTAAACAATCTTGATCCAATTATATGGTCCTTGAAGGAGTTGTTTAGCGCAACGAACCAGGCAACTATACTATACGGCTTGAACACCCTCACTTAGCCATAAGAGTTTTATAATAAAACATAGGCGCAACCCCTGGTATACGAACCAGGGTGCTGTCAGCGTCTGATCGGGAAGTACCGATCCTTCACGTAATGCGTAAAAATCTCCAATGATTTGAGACCTCCAAAAAGCTGACCGGCTCTCGCCGCATCATGACAGTCAGTTTTCGGCTTTCTCTACTGAGGTGCTCATCCGATTTAGACTAGGGCACAATCGCAGTAGTTCTCCCTTTACTACCCTAGCCGATGTAGCGGAACGTAGGATAGCAAGCACAGGAGCCGGGAACCCAACTATTGACCAAAGACATGATCCGGAGCCAACGCATATAATGCTAAATTCGAGGTGCCGAACTATACTTACAAGAAGTGTTCGGACTTTTGTTGCCGTAATGTGGGGTGCTATAAAGCCCCTGGCAAACATCAAAATGTACCAAAGTGTACGGGTGCTACCTGATGGGGTTATCCATGGGGAAACTGAAAAAATAAAGAAAAGAGAGAAAGAAAACAGAAAAGATGTAAAGGTAAAAAGTTGGGGTCCTACAGCTCCAGCTACAAACTGTTTTCACTGTAATGTGATTAGTACGTCAAGGCGCATTGATACAAGTAGTGCAATAAGCAACAGGCTATTTAACATGCCGAAACCAGGGAAGAGCTGCATGTGGGTCCTGTAAGACAGGTAGAGTTATCGTTAACGGAATCACCTAAAAGTCCCCGCATGTTTGCGCTCCTCGCCATCTTGGTGTGTTTATCCCCAAGAGGACCGATACCAGACCACCCGATGGGGTCTGTGGGATTAAAACCTAAAATGAAACAAGCAAAAGTGAAATTATGTGTGTATCTGATGTCGGTTGAGCCGTGTCGTGGATCACAAGCTAGCTATGCCTCCGTCAATGCCCATGGAATTTTGAGTGCGTAGTTATGTATGCGCGGCACGCAGGCCGCCGCTTGATCGGGACTGAGATGGAGGCCGGATTGCTAGTCGAGCTCCTGACGAGCTGAGCTCTCCTGCTGCAGAGTAGTCCGGACCCTCTTAAGGGTGTCCGAGGGCTCGGTGGCCGAAAGAAGGTTCTGATTGAGAAGGTCGCTTTGTACTTCTGCTGCTAGGGCAGCTGTGTGCTCCTCTGTACAGAGAGAGCGTTCCATATTGCCATTGACTGTTATGACGCCACGTGGGCCGGGCATCTTGAGCTTGAGATAAGCATAGTGTGGCACTGCGTTGAATCGAGCAAACACAGTTCATCCGAGCAGTGCGTGATAGTTGATACGGAATGGGACGATATCGAAGACTAACTCCTCGCTTCGGAAGTTGTCCGGAGATCCGAAGACAACCTCTAATGTGATTGAGCCCGTACAACGGGCCTCTATGCCTGGAATGACTCCTTTAAAGGTGGTCTTTGTAGGCTTGATTCTTGATGGGTTAATGCCCATTTTTCGCACTGTATCCTGATAGAGCAGATTGAGGTTGCTACCGCCGTCCATGAGGACACGAGTCAGGTGAAACCCGTCAATTATTAGGTCTAAGACCAGTGTAGCTGAGCCTCCGTGATGGATGCTGGTCGGGTGATCTCGGCAATTAAAGGTGATCGAACATGACGACCATGGATTGAATTTTGGGGCGACTGGCTCTATCACGTAGACGTCCCTGAGCGCATGCTTGTGCTCCCTCTTGGGGATGTGGGTAGCATATATCATGTTCACCGTTTTGACCTGAGGGGGGAACTTCTTTTGTTCCCTGTGTTCGGTTGTCGTGGCTCTTCATCATCGTCCTCGCTTTGCGATCCCTTTTCCCTGTTCTCGGCGTTTATTTTGCCGGCCTGTTTGAAAACCCAGCACTCTCTATTTGTATGATTAGGAGGCTTGTCGGGGGTGCCGTGAATCTGGCACGGATGATCAAGTATGCAGTCCAAGCTGGATGGGCCCGAATTGTTCTTTTGGAATGGCTGCTTCCGCTGACCGGACTTAGAGCCATTGCATCCGATGTTGACCGCCGTATCATCGGTGTTGTCACTGTTGTTTTGGCGCTTCTACCTATTGCGTAGAGACTTGTCTTTGTTGCTTTTAACTTCAGGGGTGCCGGCGTCGGTTGCATTGTTTTTGCTACCGGCCAACCAACTGTCCTCGCCCGCACAAAAGCAGGTCATGAGTGTCGTGAGGGCTGCCATGGATTTTGGCTTTTCTTGGCCAAGGTGGCGAGCGAACCATTCGTCGCGGATGCTATGCTTAAAAGCTGCTAGAGCTTCGGCATCCGGACAGTCGACAATTTGGTTCTTTTTAGTTAAGAACCTTGTCCAGAATTTCCTGGCGGACTCTCTAGGCTGTTGAACTATATGACTTAAGTCATCAACGTCCGGAGGTAGAACATATGTACCTTGGAAGTTATCGAGGAAAGCCTCTTCCAAGTCCTCCCAGCTGACGATGGAATTTTTAGGCAGACTGTTTAGCCAATGCGAGCTGGCCCTTTGAGTTTTAGAGGAAGGTATTTTATGGCGTGGAGGTCATCTCCGCGGGCCATATGGATGTGGGGAATGAAGTCCTCGATCCACACCGCGGGGTCCGTGGTTCCATCGTATGATTCTATGTTCACGGGCTTGAATCCTTTGGGGAATTCGTGATCCAGGACCTCATCAGTGAAGCAATGAGGGTGTGCGGGGCCTCTATATCGAGCCGTATCGTGACGCAGCTTTGATAGAGTCCGTCTGCGGTGTTCGGCCCCCACATGACTGGGTTTGTTACGTCCGAATAGGTGGCCGTGGTCGCGTGTCGAGGCGCGTCCTCGCGATCCGTAGATTGATCTTGTATGTCCTGTTTTATTGTTCAGGTTCTGCCGTAGGTCATCTGTATGGTCGTGGGCTAATTTACCTCTGCCTGAGTGATGAGGCGGGGCGGGCTGGTGTTCGTCATGAGTTGTCGTTTTGTCCCGACCACGTGGTGGTCAGTCGGCCATATTGTGCGATGGTGGTATGTACTCTGGCGCCTCCTCGTCGAACTGAGGTAGCAGTTTGCGTTTTGGGTAGCTTTTGGTTGGGTGCTTGAGGTCATATTATTCGGCTACTAGGACATCAGTCCATTTATCATTGAGCAGGTCTTGGTCAGCTTGAAGCTGCTGCTGCTTCTTTTTCAGGCTCCTTGTCGTGGCTATTAGCTGGCTCTTGAAGCGCTCCTGCTTGAGAGGTTCCTCGGGCACGATGAAATCTTCGGTGCCGAGGCTCGCCTCATCTTCGGAGAGCGGAAGGTAATTATCATCCTCCGAATCTTCATGCGTGGCTTGTTTAACAGGGTTAACCTGCTCATCTTCCCGTTCATCTTGTTCGTTTGCTTTATCGACGAGGTCTTCGTTGTCTTCGGCACCTTCCGGAGTGTCATCTTCTCATGTGCCGGTGTTGTTGTCTTTACTGCGGCGTGACTTAGAGCGGCGCTGTCGGTGTCAAAACCGGCGGATCTCAGGTAGGGGGTCCCGAACTGTGCGTCTAGGCCGGATGGTAACAGGAGGCAAGGGACACGAAGTTTTACCCAGGTTCAGGCCCTCTTGATGGAGGTAAAACCCTACGTCCTGCTTGATTAATATTGATGATATGGGTAGTACAAGAGTAGATCTACCACGAGATCAGAGAGACTAAACCCTAGAAGCTAGCCTATGGTATGATTGTTGTTGTCTATGTTGTCCTACGGACTAAAACCCTCTGGTTTATATAGACACCGGAGAGGGTTAGGGTTACACAAAGTCGGTTACAATGGTAGGAGATCTGAATATCCGTATCGCCAAGCTTGCCTTCCACGTCAAGGAAAGTCCCTTTCGGACACAGGACGAAGTCTTCAATCTTGTATATTCATAGTCCAGGAGTCCGGCTGAAGGTATAGTCTGGCTATCCGAACACCCCCTAATCCAGGAGTCCCTCAGTAGCCCCTGAACCAGGCTTCAATGACGACGAGTCCGGCGTGCAGATTGTCTTCGGCATTGCAAGGCGGGTTCCTCCTCCAAGTACTTCATAGAAGATTTTGAACACAAAGATAGTGTCCGGCTCTGCAAAATAAGTTTCCACATATTTCCATAGGGAGAATAATATTTACACAAATCTAAGCTGCTGACGTATGCCGTAGCGTCACACACCACGGCCAAGCCTTTATCCGAGTCGTTTCATTATCCCACCTCAGTGCGTTATGCGAGGCGGTTTCCTTGGCACGTCTTGTCAAAGCAGAGATCGTGTCCCCTTATTCCGAGATTCTCATCAATACGGGCGTGGGTAACCCAACTGCGCCATTGATTACGGCGCTTGGAGATAAGCGAGTTTTACCAGGCTGGTGGGGACACGTAGTTGCGTCCACCCATATAAGGGGATAAGGATCCACCTTTTCACCTACGCCTTCTTCCTCCTTTGCCTATCCATTATCGCGCACTCGAGCTCCAGCGCCCAAGTCCGCACTCCCACCTCAACCCTCTCCAGCCATGTCCGGAGCGGGAGGCAAGTGGATGGTCTCCTCCGTCACGGAGGGACACATCAAGAAGCTGAGGAAGGCCAGATACTTGTCTAACGACATTGCGTACCGGCTTCCCGAAAAGGGGCAGCTCATCCCCACCCCTAGGCCCCATGAGAGGGTGGTATTCCTCCCCCATTTCCTCCGCGGACTAGGCTTCCCTCTTCACCCATTTGTCCGGGGGCTCATGTTAATCTATGGCCTGGATTTCCACGATCTGGCCCCAAACTTCGTCCTCAACATCTCGGCGTTTATCGTCGTGTGCGAGGCTTTCCTCCGCATCCGCCCCCATTTCGGCCTATGGCTCAAGACTTTCAATGTCAAGCCGAAGGTGGTGCGCGGCAAGTAGGCGGAGTGCGGAGGCACCATGGTGGGCAAGATGGCCAACGTCCTATGGCTCGAGGGCTCCTTTGTGGAGACCCTGAAGGGGTGGCAGTCGTGGTGGTTTTATATCACCGAGCCGTGCGACCCCACATGGGTCGCAGCCCCCAAGTTTCGATCCGGACCCCCTACACGGCTCACCTCCTGGAAGGAGACGGGCCTGTCATGGGGTAAAAAAGGAGAGCTGACCGGACTCCAAACATGCATCCAAACCCTGGTGGACAAGGAGCTCAAACTTGTCAACGTAGTCCAGGTTATGCTCATCCGCCTGATCCTCCCGTGTCAACAGCGGGCTTTCAACCTGTGGGAGTTCGACCCGGCGCGGCACCAAACTCTGAGCAGGCTCTTCAACACGACGTGCGAAGATGCTTGGAGGGTGCTTTTCAAGGGTGCCGAGGCCCCCGCATCCGCTACCGAGGATCGCAAATTCAGTACGTGGCATCACGCTCACGCGGTAAGCTGTTTTTTCCTTTTACAGGATATTAGTTTTTCATAGTTTGACTCCATGCGGGATCTAAGCTCCCTTACCTTTGACAGGATTGGCAGGTGACGTCCGGACAGATCAACTATCCGGCTCCTTTGCCTGAAGGCCCAGCGGACGCTCGCTTGGCGAAGCTGCTGGTTCCGACACCCTATGTGGTGCCGGAGAAGAAGGCCACAAGAAGGGCCACGGGAACTCGAAAGAGTGCCCGGCGCCCGGAGGTGTCGGATTCACCATCCGACGGTTCCGAAGCGCATTCCTCCCGTGAAGACGAGGAGGAAGAAGAAGAAACCTCTCCCCCTCCAGCGGGAGGAGAGAAGAAAAGGAAGGTCGCCCTCTCTGGGGAGGCCGGAGGGTCCAAGAAGGGGAAAACCCTTCCTCCGGACTACTCCACCGACACCGACGACGGCGGGGAGGAGTGGCAGCCCAGGGCCAAGCCCCTGGCAAAATCGTGAGTATCCGGATACCGGAGTAATTCATAGTATTCGTTTATTGCACAACTTTCCCTTATGTCGAGTATGTTTATGCAGCCCACCCAAAGACCGGCTCGACGCGTCGTCGAGCGGCTCACTGGACTCGTCGGATGTGAACTCGCTTTCGACGGCTTCCTCCCCCCGCCCTACGGAGGACACCGAAGTGTTGTCCCAACAGGTTCCAAGCAGGGAGGAGGTGGTCCTGGAGGCGCCGCAAGGCGACCTCCCGGACTCCAGGAGTAAAGGGGATGAAACCCCCCAGGGCTCCAAGTCTGGCTCCAGGCCGGACACCGCTCCGGAACCTTCAAAGGTTCCAGAGTCCGGCGGGTGACCTCCTTCCAAGAGGAGCAAGCCCACCATGCCGGTGACCCCCGTCCAACCGGGGGTGCCAGACAATCTGTTGGAGGTGCTCGAAGGCGCTTCCATCGACGAGGAGCACCGCACTATTATGAGTGCGGTGGTCCAGAAGGTTCAGTCCACCAAGAGCGGACTGACTGAAGCTTGTACTAGCCTTTTAACAGGCTTTGATGTAAGTAAAGAATGTAAATAATAGTACCGCATAGACAGTAGCCCCTGATGCTCTGTTGGGCGTTCGGGAAGAAAAGCCGAATAGAGGATCAAAGAATTCGCAGGAGTCTAACAAAGGAGTCAATATGCGTATGCAGGCTTCTCTGCTGGCGTCCGCCGCACTGACTGCGGAAGTGGACACGCTGAAGCAGAGCCTCGAGAAGTCCGAGTAAGAGCTCGGGCATGCCAATAAGCAGCTCGAGGAGAAGGAAGGTAAGAAATACCTTGTTTGAATATGTATAAAAAAGGTGCAATTGCAAAAAAAAGACAGGATTAATGTGGCTATTGTAGGGGCCACGTCTGAGGTGGCGACCCTTAAGCAAGCGCTGCTCGAGGCCCAGAAGAGTGTGGCCGCGGAGTGCATCGAGCGGGAGAAGTATGAGGCCGAGGTTGGCAAGGTGCGGCAAGAGCTCCAGGTTCTCATGAAAAAACATGAGTTTGGAGCGTGACTCAAAGACGCGAGCGTCTGAGCTCGCGGCGGCTATTGAAAATGCCAAGTCTGCCAAGAGCGAATCCCAGAAGACCCTCCAGGAGTTGGATGAGGTGAAGAATATAGCGGCGGGTAAGGCATTCTTTATGCAAAGCAAACATATAAACGTGAGTTACTTGTTACTTACCCGAATCCGGAGCTCTCCAGGAGCGTTCGCAGATCTTCCCCGGAGTGTATCCGATGCCGCCGCATTCTATCGGGCCGAGGAGGGAAGCTCGACAGAGAAGGTGTTCTGGTCTCAGTATGCTGAGGCCGGACACCCCGTGCCCCTGAGCGACCAGCTGAAGCAATTGGTCGAGCTCCACAAGGCGGCCGAACAGGCCATGAAGGGCCTCTTAGTTCGGCTGTGGCCTAGAGAGGCTCTGCCTGGGAGCTATTTCGGGCTGGTGCAGCGGCTGGTGGAGGCCTTTCCAAGGCTCGAAGTCATCAAGTGCTCCGTCTACATTGAAGGTGCCCGTAGGGCCCTTGCCCGTGCTAAGGTGCACTGGGGCAAGCTAGATGCTGAGAAGCTTGTGAAGGACGGGCCACCGCCGGGGAAAGAGCATCGCAAGCCCGAGAATTACTATAAGGATGTTCTGAAGGGTGCCCGCCTTATGGCAGATGAATGTTCTAGGGATGTAATTTTTTAGTTAAACTCGCTCGTTTTTGTCCTGTGCGCTGAAAACTTGTTCATATGCACTGAGCAATGCTGTTTGAATTTAAAATATTACCTTTTGTGCGGCTGTTTATCAATTCTGAGAGATGGCGAGTCGTCGGCTTCTGCCCCCGTGCCGCTAGTGCTGGGGTGTTCGGGGATAAACCTGAGCGCTCTTTTTCCCATGTTTGGGTCCTTCGAGGGAGACTCTCAGCCCAACGAACAAGGCAATCGGACTATAACGCGTGAACACTCTCACTTAGCCATAGAATTCTATAATTTTAAATTTCGGCGAAGCCCCTGGTATTCAGAAGACCGAGTTCGGGGCGCTATCCACGCCTTGGCCGGACAGAGCCGACTCCTCGCCCTAAGCGGCATAAGTCTTTAGGGACTCGAAAAAACCTCTCAAACAGCGACCAGCTCTCGCTTCATCATGACAGTCAGTTTTAGCTTTTCTCCACTAAGGTGCTCGGCCCAGCTCAACTGGGGCACAATCGCAGTGGTTCTCCTAGTGCTACCTAGCGGAACATAAGGCACCAAAACATAGGAGCCGGGCAAACCCAACTATTTACCCAAGACATGATTCGGAGCCGATGCATATAATGCTATAAGTTCGGGGTGCCGCACTTGTGAAAGTGTTCGGACTTCTCACACCAATTGAGGGGTACTAAAGCCCCTGGCGTATTTTGGCCGTACCAAATTGTACGGGTGCAACATGTCGTTAAGGAACATATATTTATGAAAAAGTAATGCAAAAATAGTCAAAAGCTATGCATTGTTTATTAAAAATAGCTGCGATCAAAGCAGAACGATACAAGTAATGCGAGAAACAAAAAGTTGGACTATTTAACATGTCTGCTCCAGGGGCAAGCTACGGAATAGTATGTGAAACAGGTATACTGCTCGTGATAGAGACCACCTGAGAGTTCCATAATGCGGCGTGGCTTGTCTGCCTCCCTGGTTCTTGCATCGTTTGTGCGGCAATTGAACTGCCGAACAGGCCTTCCGAAGAGTGGAGTCCTGAAAGTAAAAGAAAATTAAAAAATCGGCAGCCCCTGGTGCGGTTTAAGCCGTGTTTCGGGCGTGCCGTGATGGTGCCCCTCCCCCTGTACCCATGGTATTTTTAGGGCGTAGTTATGTACGCGAAGCACTGATGTCGCATTGTTGTGAGGGCTGGGGTTGGGGCCGCATTGCTATGCCTGCTCGGAGCGTGCCAGGCGGTCTTGTTGTGGGTTACTCCGGGCGCACTTGACGGTGTCCGGACGTTTAATGGCTGGACTGGAGAACTGCCTAGAGAGGCTGCTTTGTACTTCCTCGAGGGCCTGGCATCTTGAGCTTAAGGTATGCATAGTGCGGTACCGCATTGAATTTGGCGAATGCGGTTCGTCCGAGCAGTGCGTGATAGCCACTGCGGAATGGGACTATGTCGAAGATCAACTCCTCGCTTCGGAAATTATCCGGAGATCCAAAGACCACTTCAAGTGTGACTGAACCTGTACAGTTAGCCTCTACACCTGGTATTACGCCTTTAAAGGTCGTTTTGGTGGGCTTAATCCTCGAGGGATCTATGGCCATTTTCCGCATTGTATCCTAGTAAAGCAGGTTCAGGCTGCTGCCGCCGTCCATAAGGACTCTAGTGAGATGAAATCCGTCAATAATTGGGTCTAGGACCAATGCGGCAAATCCGCCATGACGGATGCTAGTGGGATGGTCTCTTCGATCAAAGGTGATCGGGCAGGAGGACCATGGGTTGAACTTTGGGGCGACTGGCTCTACCGCGTATACGTCCCTTAACACGCGCTTCCGCTCCCTTTTGGGGACGTGGGTTGCGTATATCATGTTCACCGTCCGCACTTGTGGGGGAAAACCCTTCTGTCCATTGTTGTTTGGCGGCCGGGGCTCCTCGTCGTCATCGCTATGCAGCCCCTTGTCTTCACTTTCGGCGTTTAACTTTCTTGCTTGCTTGAACACTCAACAATCCCTGTTGGTGTGATTGGCCGGCTTTTCGGGGGTGCCGTGTATTTGGCACAAGCGGTCGAGTATTCGGTCCAAGCTGGACGGGCCCCTAGGATTCCTTTTGAATGGCTATTTCCGCTGACCGGATTTAGAGCTTCTGAATCCGGCATTAACTGTCGTATCCTCAGCATTGTCGACGTTAATGCGGCGCTTCTGCTTGTTGTGACGCGACCTGCCACTACTGTCCCTAGTATCCGAATTTCCGGGGTTCTTGGTCATATTGTTGCTACGAGCAAGCCAGTTGTCTTCTCCCGCGCAAAAGCGGGTCATGAGTGTCGTGAGTGCTGCCATAGATTTCGGCTTTTCCTATCCTAGGTGCCGGGCAAGCCACTCGTCACGGATATTGTGCTTGAAGGCTGCTAGGGCCTCTGCGTCCGGACAGTCGACTATTTGATTTTTCTTTGTTAGGAACCGTGTCCAGAATTGCCTGGCCGATTCATCTGGCTGCTGAATTACGTGACTTAGGTCATCGGCGTCTGGGGGTCGCACATAAGTGCCTTGGAAATTGTCGAGGAATGCGGCTTCCAGGTCCTCCCAACAACTGATTGATCCTGTTGGCAAGCTGTTAAGCCAATGCCGAGATGGTCCTTTAAGCTTGAGTGGGAGGTATTTGATGGCGTGGAAATCGTCACCGCGGGCCATGTGGATATGAAGGAGATAATCCTCAATCCATACCGCAGGATCTGTTGTGCCATCATATGATTCGATGTTTACGGGTTTGAAACCCTCGGGGATTTGATGATCCATTATTTCGTCTGTAAAGCATAGTGGGTGTGCGGCGCCTCTGTACTGGGCGATATCATGACGTAGCTCCAATGAGCTTTGTCTACTGTGTTCGGCCCTGCCGAATTTGTGGCCGGCGTGACGGTTACCGTCTCGAGTCGTGGGGCGCCCACGCGATCTGTAGATCGATCTTGTTTGCCTTGCCTTGTCCTCCAACATATCTCGTAAGTCCGGTGCATATTCCCATGCCTTGGTACGGGGTGCGGCTTGAGTGGAGGGCCGAGAGGCCTCTCTGTCGCGGCCACGAGGTGGCCGGTCAGCCGCATCAAGTGCTTCCTCCTCTACTCGGGGCAGCAACCTGCGCTTTGGGTAGCTCTTGGAGGGGCGTTCGAGTTTATGCTCTTCGGCCGCAAGGACTTCAGTCCATCTGTCGACTAGCAAATCTTGATCAGCTTTAAGCTGTTGCTATTTTTTCTTGCCGTGGCCATAAGCCTGCGTTGAAAACGCTTTTGCTCGACGGGACCCTCCGGTACGACGAATTCATCGTCGTCGAGGCTTGCCTCGTCTTCGAAGGGAGTCATATAATTGTCGTCCTCGACCTCCCTGTCTGCCGCTCTCTCATGAGGGTTGGCTTCTCCATCCTCCTGTGCTAAATCTTGCTGGAGGGGGTTCTCTTCGGCACTTTCCGAAGTATTATTATCTCCCGTGCTGGAATCGCCGTATTTGATTTGGCGGGATTTTGAGCGGCGCCGCTGACGCCGGCGCTTAGGCTGTTTCTTGGAGGAGTCATCCTCCGCTGTTCCATCGCCATCTCCTTCTTTTGGGGTTTCCACCATATATATGTCATATGACGAGGTGGCTTTCCAGGGCCTAGTAGGCGCTGGTTCTTCATCATCTCCTTCATCGGCGTCCATACCGTTGATGTCTTCGGAGTCGAAGTCGAGCATGTCGGTTAAATCGTCGATGGTGGCTACAAAGTGGGTGGTGGGTGGGTTTTGAATTTCTTCATCATCCGTACCCCAACATTGCTGACCGTAGTCCAGCCAGGGCTCTCCTGATAAAGAGAGAGACTCCAGTGTCTTCAGAATATCGCCGAAAGGCGAGTGCTGAAAGATGTCCGTGGCAGTGAACTCCATGATCGGCGCCAATCGGATTCGATCGGCAGGAGCGCGGAGGGTTCGGAGTCCGGAGAGGAGTCCGGCTCCTTGAAGTCATGAGTCTCGCGGAGTATGGGGCTGGTGTTCGGCTCAATCGTCGTTGGGATCACAGCCGCTGAGGTGGCGTCCAACCGCCCATCCTCGATCGGTGCATTTGGCTCCAAATTAAGGGTCGAAGCTGATGCGGGTGCGGCCTCCAGGGCACTGTTCGGCGGCAGAGCTAGATCATGCTCATCGGGACAGTGCGGCGTGCTCGGCAGTGGCTCGAATCCGTCAAAGATCAAATCCCCGCGGATGTCAGCCGTGTAGTTTAAACTTCCAAATCTAACCTGATAGCCAGGGGCGTAGCTTTCGATCTGCTCCAGATGGCCAAGTGAATTGGCCCGCAGTGCGAAGCCGCCGAAGACGAAGATCTGTCCGGGGAGGAAGGTCTCACCCTAGACTGCATCGCTATTGATGATCGTAGGAGCCATCGAGCCTGACGGCGACGACACAGAGGAACTCTCAATGAAAGCACCAATGTCGGTGTCAAAACCGGCGGATCTCAGGTAGGGGGTCCCAAACTGTGCGTCTAGGCCGGATGGTAACAGGAGGCAAGGGACACGAAGTTTTACCCAGTTTCGGGCCCTCTCGATGGAGGTAAAACCCTACGTCCTGCTTGATTAATATTGATGATATGGGTAGTACAAGAGTAGATCTACCACGAGATCAGAGAGGCTAAACCCTAGAAGCTAGCCTATGGTATGATTGTTGTTGTCTATGTTGTCCTACGGACTAAAACCCTCCGGTTTATATAGACACCGGAGAGGGTTAGGGTTACACAAAGTCGGTTACAATGGTAGGAGATTTGAATATCCGTATCGCCAAGCTTGCCTTCCACGCCAAGGAAAGTCCCTTCTGGACACGGGACGAAGTCTTCAATCTTGTATCTTCATAGTCCAGGAGTCCGGCTGAAGGTATAGTCTGGACATCCGGACACCCCCTAATCCAGGACTCCCTCAGGCGCCATTGATGACGGCGCTTTGACTGTATTTCGGAAGGTTTATCCCCAACTGGGTCTTCCTTATCGTCGCCGCTGTGCTCCTTTGGTGCATCCACCATGTATACGTCATACGAGGAAGTAGCCATCCAGCGTCCGGTGAACGGTGGGATCTGGGCCTCCTCTTCTCCGGCATCGTCATCCATACCATTGATGTCCTCGGAGTCATAATCAAGTTCGTCGGTCAAATCCTCGATCGTGGCTATAAAGTGGGTGGTGGGTGGGACGTAAAATTCTCCATCGTCGGCCCCTAGCTCGAGCCGGATATAGTTCAGCTGTGGGTCCTATGCCAAGGACAGGTTTTTTAGTGAGTTCAGCACATCACCCAAAGGCGAGTGCTGGAAGATGCCTGCAGCACTGAATTTGAAGATCGATAAACGATCAAGCTCGGCGTCCGCGGGCTCGCGCGGTTCGAAACCTGCGGTCGGAGACGAGTCCGGCGTTCCAATGGCATAGGCCTTGTGTGAGACTAGGTCCATGTACGGCTCCAACGCTATGGAATATGCGGCCTCCGAGGTGAGGTTAATCCTTCCGTCTCCGGATGGCACGGCCTGCTCCAGCTCTAGGGCCAGAGCGGTTATGGGAGCGATCTCCTGGATGCGGCCCGATGACAGATTTAGGTCATGATCATCGGGGTGACCGGGAGCGGCCACCGCGGTATCGAATCCGGCGAAGATCAAGTCTCCACGGATGTCCGCGACGTAGTTCAAGCTCCTGAATCTGACCTGATGGCCAGGGGCGTAGCTTTCTATCTGCTCCAGATGGCCAAACGAGTTGGCCCGCAGTGCGAAGCCTCCGAACACGAAGATCTGCCCGGGGAGGAAAGTTTCTTCGTAGACAGCGTCATTATTGACGATTGAAGGGGCCATCAAACCTTTCAGCGACAGCACAGAGGAACTCTCAATGAAATCACCAATGTCGGTGTCAAAACCAGCGGATCTCGGGTAGGGGGTCCCGAACTATGCGTCTAAGGTTGATGGTAATAGGAGACAGGGGCCACGAAGTTTTACCCAGGTCCGGGCCCTCTTGATGGAGGTAATACCCTACGTCCTGCTTGATTGATATTGATAAATATGAGTATTACAAGAGTTGATCTACCACGAGATCGTAATGGCTAAACCCTAGAAGTCTAGCCTGTATGACTAAAGTATTGAGTATATCCTTTCCGGACTACACCCTCCGGTTTATATAGACACCGGGGGGATCTAGGGTTACATAGAGTCGGTTACATAAGATGGAATCTTCATTGTTGTTCTCCAAGCTTGCCTTCCACGCCAAGGAGAATCCTATCAGGACACGGGTACAGTCTTCGGTCTTCATATCTTCACAGCCCATTAGTCCGGCCCATAGACAACAGGCCGGGTGTCCGAGGACCCCTTAGTCCAGGACTCCCTCACCCCTCCCCTAGTCCTATTCGGACTCCCCTTTGGGGGGGGCACCACCTCCTGGGCTGCTGCCCACTCTCTCCCCTAAGGACCACTAAGGCCTAATACTTCCCCCGGGGCTTCCGGTAACCCCTCTGGCACTCTGGTTTTCTCCGAAATCACCTGAAACACTTCCGGTGTCCGAATATAGCCGTCCAATATATCGATCTTTATGTCTCGACCATTTCGAGACTCCTCGTCATGTCCGTGATGATATCCGGGACTCCGAACTACCTTCAGTACATCAAAACACATAAACTCATAATATTGATCGTCACCGAACATTAAACGTACGGACCCTACGGGTTCGAGAACTATGTAGACATGACCGAGACTCATCTCCGGTCAATAACCAACAGCAAAACCTGGATGCTCATATTGGTTCCTACATATTCTACGAAGATCTTTATCGGTCAAACCGCATAACAACATACATTGTTCCCTTTATCATCGGTATGTTACTTGCCCGAGATTCGATCGTCGGTATCTCAATACCTAGTTCAATCTCGTTACTGGCAAGTCTCTTTACTCGTTCCGTAATGCATCATCCCACAACTAACTCATTAGTCAGATTGCTTGCAAGGCTTATAGTGATGTGCATTACCGAGAGGGCCCAGATATACCTCTCCGACAATCGGAGTGACAAATCCTAATCTCGATCTATGCCAACTCAATAAGTACCATCGAAGACACCTATAGAGTACCTTTATGATCACCCAGTTACGTTGTAACGTTTGGTAGCACACAAAGTGTTCCTCCGGTATTCGGGAGTTGCATAATTCATAGTCATAGGAACATGTATAAGTCATGAAGAAAGCAATAGCAATATACTAAACGATCAAATGCTAAGATAATAGAATGGGTGAAGTCAATCACATCTTCTCTAATGATGTGATCCCTTTAATCAAATGACAATTCATGTCTATGTTTAGGAAACATAACCATCATTTATTCAACGAGCTAGTCAAGTAGAGGCATACTTGTGATGCTCTGTTTGTCTATGTATTCACACATGTACTAAGTTTCCGGTTAGTACAATTCTAGCATGAATAATAAACATTTATCATGATATAATAAACAACTCTATTATTGCCTCTAGGGCATATTTCCTTCAATTGTTACTTTGACTCTTGTGTTTATTGCGTCGGGGCCTGCCGCTGCCATTTTTGGTTTCAGAAGTACTAGGGTCACTGGTACTATTGTTGCTACGGGATAACAAGATATCCTCTCTCGCACAAAAGTGGGTCATGAGTGTTGTAAGGGCTGCCATGGACTTTGGATTCTCTTGGCCGAGGTGTCGGGCGAGCCATTTGTCATGGATGTTGTGTTTAAAGGTGTAAGTGCATCTAGTGCCACCCCTAGTTGGTTTTGGAGTATTGACGACAAACCTAGTTGAGGGACTAATGTGTTTGTGAGAATTGTAGGATAACACAGGTAGAAGTCCCTCATTGATTCGGTTTTCCTACCAGAGATGACCCCTAAAAATGTAAGAAGACATTGAAGACTAAGGTGGTATGTGAAGACATTCACATTGAAGACTATGACAAGAGAAGACATCACATGAAGACTATGGAGCGCGAAGACTTAGATCTTTCGTAGTTCTTTTTCTTCTTTGTTGAGTCATAGGAACCACCGTACTGTTAAGTGGGGTCCAAGAGAACCAGTCAGAATGACTGAAGTGATGCTTAACCAAAATCCTATGTCTTCGAGTGAAGACTATGAGAGCGAATCTTGTCCAGAGTTGGACAAGTCAGCTTTGCTTGTAGCCCAAGTAAAGTTGACGTGTGTGTTTGAAATCTGACCATTGGAACACGTGTCAGTTCCTTAGTAACCCAGGGTCATTTCGGACAAATTAGGTCGGGTTTCCTAGTGGCTATAAATAGCCCACCCCCTACAACCATAAACGGTTGCTGCTCAGAGTTAGAGTACGGCTTTTGTCGTTTGAGAGCAACCCACCTCGAAGCCTTTGAGAGAGAATTCCTTGCGAGGATAAAGGCCTAACCACCCAGAGCCAAAGAGTGTTAGGCATCACTTAAGTCTTCCTGTCTGTGTGATCTGAAGACTTATTACACTTGAGGACTGTGAATCCTCCAGCCGGTTAGGCGTCGCGTTCTGAGCATCCAAGAGTCATTGTGGATCGCCGGTGAACGAAGTCTGTGAAGGTTTGGAAGTCTACCTTGAAGACTTACCAGAGTGATTGGGCGAGGACTGGGTGTCCTTAGCTCAAGGGGAATAAGGTGAAGACGAGGTCTTCTGAGTTGAATCTCAGCCTCCCTAACCAGACGTACAGTTGTCACAGCAACTGGAACTGGTCCAACAAATCATTGTCTTCAACGAGTCACTGGTTTCATCCTTCCCTTCCCTTTACTTACTGTTGGTCCTTGTGAAGTCATTGTACGATTGCATCACCATTTGGCTTCACTGAGTGATTACTTGTTCTGATTGGCTTCACAATATCTTCCTACCTGATCCTTACTGCCTAGCTACTATTAGTCATTGTGCTTTCACTTCATTGAATACTTGACTATGGTTTGCCTAGTGTAGTCTACCTTCCGCTGCATGGTAATAGGATTATTTCTATCGTTTGTGTTCGAAACTTTCATGTTTCGAAGACTTTCATAAAAATCGCCTATTCACCCCCCCTCTAGTCGATCACTAGCACTTTCAATTGGTACCAGAGCAAGGTACTCCCTTGTTTTGTGTGATTCGGTTTAACCACCTAGAGTTTTAGCTATGTCGACTACAGGGATAATTAAAGTCTCCACTGCGTGCCCCGTCTTCGATGGAACTGAATATCCCTCCTGGAAGAATAAGATGTGCATGCATCTTGAAGCCATTGATGTCGACCTATGGTATGTCGTCAAGAACGGCGTTCCCAAGGCTGGAGAAGGTGTCACTGCTGCTGATGTCAAGAAGTTCGTTCAACTGGACTCTACTCCCAAGAATATCATCTGTGGTCATCTGACCAAAGGACAGTATGGCCGCGTGAGTGCTTTGGAAACATCTAAGCTAGTCTGGGACTGGCTCTCCAAGGTCAACTAAGGCGTCTCAACCCAGAGAGATCAGAGAATCAGTGTCCTTCGCAACCTCTTCAACCGCTTCAAGAGAAATGACAATGAGAATGTCCAGCTCACGTTTGATCGACTCACTGACATCACAAATGAGCTTCAAGCCCTTGACGCTACTGAGATCACCAAGCATGAAGTCGTCAAGACACTCCTGAGATCACTTGACAGTTCATTTGACACCCTAGCCCTGATGATTCAAGAACGTCCTGATTTCAAGACACTCAATCCGTCTGACATACTTGAGAGGCTCAACACACACGAGTTTCAGCTTTCTGAGAAAAGAGACATCTGCGGTCCCAACTATGGGCGAACTCGTGCCTTGAAGGCAAAAGTTGTCTCCTCATCTGAAGACGAATCTGACAGCAGTTCTGATGATCCTGAAGACATTGGAAAGGAGCTTGCTATGCTTGTGAAGAAGTTCCAAAAATTCACCAAGAAGAAAGGCTTCAGAAAGTCTTCACGATCAAGCTCAAGGAATGATGAAGCTTCTGCTCATGACTACAAGAAGAGAACATGTCACAAGTGCAAGAAACCTGGCCACTACATCTCTGAGTGTCCACAATGGGACAATGAGAACAAGAAGAAGAAGAAGAAGAAGAAGAAGAAGAAGAAGAAGAAGAAGAAGAAGAAGAAGAAGAGCAAGGAGTATGACTCTGACGCCAAGAAGAAGAAGAAATACTCAAAATCTTCTTCCAAGTCTTCCTCAAAGTCTTCATCACACAACAAGAGCTCATCTGGCAAGGCACGTGCGTTTGTTGGAAAGGAAATGGATACTGAGGAGGAGTCCGCTTCTGAGGAGGCGGAGGTGGAGTCTGAGGAGGAGTCCAATTCTGGCGTTGCGAGTCTGGCTACAGCATACGTTGCCAAGTCCATCTTCAACACTGAAGACAATGACCTCATCTCCGACACCGATGCAAATGACAAGGACTACTCCGCTCCTTCCTACTGCTTCATGGCACGGGGTGCCAAGGTAAACACACGCACTACTCACTATCAAACATCTAGTGACGATGACTCTGATTGTGGTTCCAAACCCAGCTACAAAACAGTTGCTAAAATTGCAACTGAACAACAGAAAGCTATGGAACACATTCAAAAACTGTTAGACAAAAGCGATGATCTGTTAGACGCTGAAATGACTCGATCTCAGTCCTTAATTGAAGACATAAAAAATCTTCACGTTAAGTATGAGGAACTTGAAAGTCGTCATGAAACGCTCTCAACAACTCATGAAAGGCTTTCCTATGATTATCTTCAAAGGAAGCAAGATCTTGAGAAATTGAGAGCGGCTCATGAAGATCTTCAAAAGGAAAATGAGTCGCTTCGCGCCGAACAGATCAGTTCAGCTCAGGAAGGATTTGAACCACCATGTCTTAAATGCATTGAGCGTGATAACGCTACTTCTGTTGCTGAATGTTCTACTGCTGCTACTATTGCAATATCTTCAACTGTTGATGTGGTAACTAACCTCTCTGCTGAGGATACCACTGCTATTGCTGATGAGAATGCTAGGTTGAAGACACTGCTTGAAACAGGGATGTACAAAAGTCTCAAAGGGCATCAGACACTATGTGATGTCCTCAAAAGGCAGATCCTGAACCGAAACCCTAGGAAAGAGGGTGTTGGGTTCGAAAGGAAAATGAATGTTGATGGCTCTTACTGGAAACCTGAGCAGTACCCTAAAACCACATGGGTTGCTGCAAAGGAACCTTCAGCGGATCCATCCACCCTATCTGGCTTCACTTGTGCTAATTCCATTGTTATTGATGAATCCTTTGATGCAAACTATAAATTGTTTAAGAATCAGAATGGTGAAGTGTTTGCCAGGTATATTGGTACTAACTACAGGAATGGGCCGCCTATGAAGAAGGTCTGGGTGCCAAAAAGGTGTTTGGAGAATCTTCCTGTGAATGTCGTCATGACACCACAAGTGAAGAAGACAAATCCCAGACCACATGCTTCATACAGCCCAAAGGCTTCATATAGACAGAGGACTCACCTGAGTCGCACTAATGCAAATGTTTTGCAGGGAAGCCATACTCAGGCCTATGAATATGAGCGCGGTTCATCAAACCGCCATGTTCATAAGACCAAGAACTATTCTGCTTATTCTTATGAGTACTATTGTCCACCTGCAAGACTCTTTGCTAGGGCTCCAAAGCCAAAGTTCTCAAATGTTGCACTTAGACTCATTGCTTCGAAGCCACCCTTGAAGATGTGGGTGGCTAAGAAAGCTTAACTCTCTTTTGCAGGGAAAGGTCTCCAGACGAAAACCAAAATTGTCTGATGCTATTGCTGGGGACCTTACACATCTTGTAGGGCGCAAGATCAAATGCCCAAATGGTCTTATTATGTACTTTGTTCCTGAGTCGCTTGCTACTTGCCCTATCAGTCCTAATCTCGATCTAAGCTTTAATAATCCACTGGTTCGTCAAATGTTTTTGCTTCACAATTCTCTTCGTGAAGCCTATCCCCCTAACTGCATTGTAGGGTACGACACCAGCAGCTTCAGAATGGATTATTGATAGTGGGTGTACCAATCACATGACTGGCAAGCGAAGCCTTCTCATGGACTCAACCTTACGTCCATCTGACAAAAGTCACATCACATTTGCTGACACTGGTAAAAGCAAGGTATTGGGTCTAGGTAGAGTTGCAATCTCAAAGGATCAACACATGGATAAAGTCATGCTTGTTGAATCCCTTGGTTTCAACTTAATGTCTGTCTCAATGCTTTACGATTTAAACATGATTGTGATATTTGGAAAATATCGTTGCCTTGTTCTAATGGAATCTGATAAGTCTCTAGTGTTTGAAGGGTATCAGAAAGATGATTTGTACGTGGTAGATTTCTCAGCAGGACCACAACTTGCCGTATGTATTCTAGCAAAAGCTTCTGAATGCTGGCTCTGGCATCGGAGGCTAGGGCATGCTGGCATGAGGAACCTCCACACCCTTGCAAGGAAGAAGCATGTCATAGGCATCGAGGGCGTCAAGTTCAAGAAGGATCACTTATGCGGTGCATGTGAAGCAGGAAAGATGACGAGGGCCAAGCATCCCTCGAAGACAATCATGACAACGACTCAACCCTTCGAACTGCTCCACATGGATCTTTTCGGTCCCACTCATTACTCAACTCTTACTACTACTGCTTGTCTCTATGGCTTTGTCATTGTTGATGATTATTCAAGATATACTTGGGTGCATATAATCCTCTACAAGACTGAAGTGCAGGATGTCTTCAGACGCTTCGCCAATCGAGCAATGAATAACTATGGCGCCAAGATAAAGCACATCAGAAGTGACAATGGCACTGAATTCAAGAACACTCCCCTAGATACATATCTTGATACCTTGGGCATCACACATGAATTCTCAGCTCCGTACACACCACAGCAGAATGGCATCGTCGAACGCAAGAACAGAACACTTATTGAGATGGCCCGGACAATGCTTTATGAATACAAGACTCCAAGAAAATTCTGGCCGGAAGCCATTGATACTGCATGCCATATCATCAACCGTGTTTATCTTCACAAGCTTCTGAACAAGACATCCTATGAGCTCCTTACTGGCAAGAGGCAAATGTTAGTTACTTTAGAGTATTTGGCGCCAGGTGCTGGATCAAGGATCCACATCACACTTCAAAATTTGCACCAAAAGCACATGAGGGTTTTATGCTTGGATATGGAAAGGATTCGCACTCCTACAGAGTCTTCAACCTTTTTCACTATAAAGTGGTTGAAACAGTGGATGTGCGGTTCGATGAGAATAATGGCTCACAAAGAGAGCACCTGCCAAATGTGCTAGATGAAGTTCCATCCAGTGAATCAATCAAACTTATGGGAACTGGAGAAATCATACCGTCTGAAGCTCGGCCTGAAGAGGAACTTATCATCACCGCACCTGATCAACCTGAAGACAATGCTCAGCCTGAAGACAATCCCTCTAACGATGACAATGATCAGCAAGAGCAAAATCTTCGTCCTGTACATCCTCGTGCTGCAAATGAAGTACAGATTGAGAGAATAATTGATAGTATCAATGCACTAGGTCCACTCACTCGTTCAAGGGCAACACAGCTAGCAAATTTCTGTGGGCACTTCGCATTCGTCTCAATTTCTGAACCCAAGAAAGTTGAAGAAGACTTCATGGAACCTGAATGGATTCAAGCTATGCAAGAAGAGCTTCAACAGTTTGAGCTGAATAATGTATGGGAACTTGTTAAGCGTCCTGATCCTCGCAAGTACAATATAATAGGCACCAAATGGATATATCGCAACAAGCAAGATGAGCATGGTCAAGTTGTCAGAAACAAAGCTCGTCTCGTTGCTCAAGGATACACTCAAGTTGAAGGGATTGACTTCGATGAAACATTTGCTCCTGTGGCTAGACTTGAAGCCATACGCATACTGCTGGCCTATGCAAATCATCATAACATACTTCTATATCAAATGGATGTGAAGAGCGCTTTTCTCAATGGCAAGATTGAAGAAGAAGTGTATGTTGCACAACTGCCTAGCTTTGAAGATCCAAAACATCCTGACATGGTGTACAAGCTCAACAAGGCACTGTATGGCCTCAAACAAGCCCCTCGGGCTTGGTATGACACACTCAAAGACTTCCTGAAGAGCAAAGGCTTCAAATCTGGTTCCCTCGACCCCACTCTCTTCACGAAGACATATGATGGTGAACTGTTTGTGTGCCAAATATATGTGGATGACATTATCTTCGACCGCACCAATCAGAAATACAGTGAAGAGTTTGGATATATGATGCAAGAGCAATATCACATGTCCATGATGAGTGAGCTGAAGTTCTTCCTTGGTCTTCAAATACGTCAGCAACGCAACGGCATCTTCATATCTCAAGAGAAGTATCTCAAAGATTGCCTGAAGAAATTTGGGATGCAAGACTGCAAAGGCTTCACGACGCCAATGCCAGCCAAACATCATCTGGGTTCCGACGACAATGGTAAAGAGTTTGATCAAAAGGTATACCGCTCCATGATTGGTTCTTTACTTTATCTATGTGCATCTAGGCCAGATATTATGCTTAGTGTTTGCATGTGTGCTCGATTCCAAGCGGCACCAAAGGAATCGCATCACTTAGCTGTGAAGCGAATTCTTCGATATTTGGCTTACACCCCAACACTAGGATTATGGTATCCAAAGGGCTCAGAGTTTGATTTGGTTGGATTCTCGGATGCTGATTATGCTGGTGACAAGGTGGATCGCAAGTCTACATCAGGCACATGTCATTTTCTGGGATGATCACTTGTATGTTGGTCTTCAAAGAAGCAGAACTATGTATCTCTCTCCACTGCTGAATCTGAATACATTGCTGTTGGATCTTGCTGCGCTCAGCTTCTATGGATGAAGCAAACACTCAAAGATTATGGCATTCATCTGAAGCAAGTGCCACTCTACTACGACAACGAAAGCGCCATCAAGATTGCCAACAACCCAATTCAGCACTCGAAGACAAAGCACATTGAAATTCGTCATCACTTTCTCAGAGATCATGTTGTGAAGGAAGATATTGATATCATACACGTCAACACTGAAGAGCAATTGGCAGATATCTTCACCAAGCCCTTGGATGAGAAGAGATTTTGCAAGTTACGGTGTGAGCTAAATATCTTGGAATCCTCAAATGTCCTGTGATTAGGCACACATCCTAACACTTATGCAGATTGATGACTTAGATGTGCAACACACGAAGTAAAGTATATCTTCAATCAATGAAGACTTATATTCTAAGTGTGGATACATTAATGTGGAATTTGACTTCAGAGCGCCACGATAATTGTGCGCCGTGTCTGAGTCTAATACTTCATATACGGTGGGTAACGCCACCACCAAATTCTTCTGTTGAAGTGTTTTACCCATGGTGTTACATTTGCTATGTCTTCACATTTTGTTTGTCTTCATTCTCCACTTGTCTTCATGATTATCTTCACTATGTTGGTTTGATTGTCTTTCTCACATATATATATACTAGTGTTATGTCCTCTACATCATTCACTTATAGCTATGTCTTCTTGTTGAATCTTTTGAACTAAGTGAATGTGATCGAACCCTAACCTCTCTATGCTCTCTATCTCAAACCTTATCTGTCCAAATCATATGCATTCTCTTGAAACTGTCGAATGTCTTCTCTGCGTCCTTGTCAGCAGAAGATACAGAGACAAACATTAAGTCCGCTTTCAATGCTAATTCCTTCACCTGAAACCCGAAGAAGTGGGAACGACCACCCAACAATCCAGGCGTGCGTGGGAACGTGGAACAACCTCCGATATGTTGCATGATGGCCACGTGTCCTTCAGATGTGAATTGCCAGGGGCACTTGTGTAATAACACTATGTCGTCCCTGTCCCTATAAATACATGCCTCACCACAGTCATTATCCTTTCTTCCACTCTCGCACAAACCCTAGCACCACCGCTAGCCCTCGATGACGCCGGCGACGAAGCGCTTAGCTGTCGCGACCTCTCCGACGTCGTCTTCACGCCGGCCGCGGATATCGTCTTCTCCGTCGTCGCCATAGGTGTCCTCCGTCGCCAAGTTAGGGCACGGACGGTCGAACTACTCGGCCTCCTCTCCCACTCCGTCTAGCAGTTCTTTGGTGTAGTAAATAAAACTTCCTTTTTACGGCCCCTTTGATCCTATAGATTCATCACTTTCTACCACAAGCAGTTTCTGTTCACACAAGTTGGATCTATTTCATACTGCATCTCATAATATGCCTAGTATGTTCACTTATGCTTGACAAAGTAGTTAGATTCCTCACTTGTACTTATTCGTGGATTCGTACAAATCTGGAACCAACTCTCTATCTATGAGTGAATGTCTTCGCACTATGAGGTCAATGTCTTCTAAACTGATTTATCTTCAAAATCTTCTGAGAATGCATATGACCTCTTCCCCTTCCCTCGCACCTTAATGCTGTCACAGGTACATGTCCGTGGGAGAATCCCTTGGTTCTCATAGTCTGCATTCATTTGCAGAATTTTACAGCATCATATTTATTCTCCCGAAGCCAGTTCCTGTTTGTCCAGCAAGCGGAAGCCTTTGAAGCCTCTGAACGTGTTCAAGCCATTCAGCTTGAAGTTCATGGCTGCAGAGAAATCAGTAAGGAAGGGTGGCAGACAACGTTGTGGGGGAACGTCAAGAGATTTGCCTGATGACCTCTCAGAGCTTTACAAGACAGATCCTGAAGAGGTTTACAATCAGCGCAAGACCCGAATCCAATGGATTCGAAGATATTGGGCTGAACAATGGTTCAAGTACAGGTTTGTGACCCAGGAATATGCTGAGAAAAACGCCATCAAGCGACCATGGGGAGACATACTATACAAAAATCTTCAACCCAGGTCCAGAGATGAAGCCATTGAACAAGGCTTCTATCCCTGCATGGCCCGTGGACCACAACCTGCGGATGCACACCCATCGTCACTACTATGGTGTCGTGACGACAATCTATTCAAGTGCAACTTCAAGTTTGCCAAGAATTCGGGCAAGCAAAACAAGAAGTCATGGGGACTTGACTTCAACCCTGGCCCTTCTACTCCCCGTGCCGATGGCACCCGCGAAGCTAAACCCAATCTTGTTGGGCCCTTCTACAACCTGGAAGGTCTCATCACTCATATCAAGGTTCAAGGGACAGCCGTGGATGAGCATGTAGAGGACGCTGAATCTGATGAAGCGCCTGCACCGCCGAAGCCAAAGAAACCGAAGAATCCTAAAGCTTCAAAGCCTGCCTCAGCATCAAAAATCTCACGGGCGAAGCCACTGGCTACTGCACCTCCTGAAGACAGTGTGCAGTCTGAAGATTTGTCACGCATCTCCAAGTCCTCTAGAGTAAAGATGCCTTTGCAACACACCAGCCAAGAACTGACTGCTGCTGCTATTCTGTGCAACGAAGCCATTGATCTGTCCAGCGATGAAGATCTTGCAGATGACGCTCTTGAGCAACTGATCAAGAGCAAAGAAGAAGCAGAAATCTTCAATGTTTTGCCTCTCTTTGACGTGGCAATCATCCACAACTTCATTGATGAGTGGTTTGACACGCCCAACCTCAGCTTTGAAGATCTGCAACTTCCAATTTGCCTCAGTGTCGCCTTCCATGGTGCCATTGCCTCAGAGCTAGCTCTAGCTCAGCGCATCGTTGAACTGAAGCAAAAGATCGACTTTGAGAAAGCTCAGTTCAAGAAGCACATGGCCAAGCTCAGCGTGCAAGAGGTCAAAAACTTCAAGATCATGCTGCATGAGCTCAAAGAAGCCTTTCTCAAGAAGCGTGAAGAAGCTCAAGATTCTCGTGAGCGCATGAAGAGCCTGGCTGATAAGTGTGTGCAAGCCTACAATGAGGCTGAGAAGCGCAAGGCTCTTGGTCGTCCTGGCATCGATCCCAGGATGGCTGCAAAGAAGAAGAAGAAGCCAGCTGTGGCCGAACCCGAAGCACCAAGGCAGGAAGCACATCCCATTGTCTTCCCAGCCAGCATGACTGGCTCGAAGCCAAAGGTCAGGTCAACCGCTTCAGAACTGAAGAAGACGAGGAATGCTGAGGCTGAAGCCAGAAAGAGGAAACATTCTGAAGCCTCTGATGTTGCTCCCTCCAAGAAGAAGCGCAAGACCAAGAAGGATCGGGCTGCTCCCACAGAGCCCTTAGTTGTTGAACCTATCTCAATGGTTCGCCCTGTATCTACACCCCAAGAGCACCAACTGATTGTCCATGAGCCTGCTTCCACAAAGGCTCATGCAGCTGAAGACATTCCAGCAGTTGATCCCACCGCTGCTGAAGACATTGGTCACCATGACAATGTTGAAGATGATGTAGTTCTTCCTCTGATCGAGCACCAACAGGTATCACCGCCTGTGCTTACGCACAGCGAACTCATCAACATTGGTCGTCCTCTGACGCCAATTGCTCAGGATGCATCATGGGCTGATCACCCACAACAACAAGTCACACCACCCCGGCAAGAAAAAGAAGATGACTTTGAGGCCCAGCCAACTCCATCTCCAAAGGTGTCTCCTGCGTTACGCAGGCTTTGCAAAGGACCAAGGTCTCAAGTCCCTCCTTCCAGCATTCCAGAAGGAGAAGTGCATCACCAATCTGTTGCACGTCAAGTGTTTCTAGATGCCACTCCTACTGTGAATGTCTCCGCGTCTGAGGCTAAAGCTGCTGAAGACATTTCGGCTGCATCAGCCGACGACACATAAGAAGAAGAATGTGTCCCTACTCCCCCCATTACTGCAGAAGCTGTTCTCGAGGAGAACATGTCAGTGCCCGACCCTCCATCTCATCAAGTGGAGGTTGAGAATCTTGAGGTTGCCACCCCCAACACAAATGAAGCCAATGACGTAGTCATGGCTGAAGCAAATGTGGAGCCTGCACCAATGCCAGAAGTCAATGAAGCCAATGATGCAACTACTCCTGAAGCCTCTGTTATGCAGCCCAACGCCTCTGCCACTGCTCCTGTTCCTGCACCTGCTGCTGGTCCTCAGTTTGACTATCATGTTGAGCACAGGCCTCAGGTACAGAAGCCAATGCCAAGGTTGCCCAGGTTTCCAGGTCCTACATCGGCACCCAGATCTTTTAATGTCAACGGCTTCAAAGAAGACAACACCTTCTTCAACAGCGCCAAGAACCCCTACTCAAGGGAAAGAATATCTTCTGATCGGTTCTGGAGCTATCCGCATCGAAGTTATTACTCATGCATTTTGTACAATCAAGGTCGCATTTTCCCTCATAAGCGTCTTGACACTGAAGCTATAACTGGTCTGCCTTGCTTGGAAGAAGCTCTAGATTGCTTCAAAAAGTCTGGATTGTTGCCTTTCATCACCGACAAAGAGCACTGAGACAAAGAATTGCTGCTCCAATTCTATGCCACTCTTCACATTCGTGGCTACAACAGAGATCCGAAGACTTGGGTCCTTGAGTGGATGGCCGGCAATGTTCATCACGAAGCCAAAGCCTTTGACATCATTGAGCTCACTGGTCTGCCCACTCCTGGAGATCTTTATGAACCTGGTTGTCAGCTTCACAGTGCAGCTATGGAGAGCATCTTTCAGAAACCTGAACCAAACATGAGTCAGATGCTTAGCATGATGAAGCCTTTGCCTCCAGATGCTGCATATCCTAAGGAGTTCTTTGTTGAAGACCTTGAGTATCTGCCATGCACTATCTATCACATTATAAGGCAAACTCTCTGGCCCATCAAAGGACATTCTCCACATGCAAAGCTGGAAGGTGCAATGAAGACTTTGGTCTTTTATATTCTTCATGGCAAATGATTCAATGCACAAGACTTCTTCATTCGCCAACTTGCTGCATCAGGATCTGATCTTTTTGGCTTGAAGTTTTATGCTCCATGGATAATGCGGCTGATCAAACTACACTCAGCTGTCTCATATCAGCCCTCTACTCGCAATCATCGGATCTTTCTGCCTGACGTTGATATGTCCGTTGAAGCCATCTATCCAGAGCCTGCCAAGGAGCCTCTTAGTCTTCAGAATGCTGAGCATCAAAGCTTCTCTCAAAACATTGAAGGAGTTGAAGCAGTCACTCGTGTTTATCCTCTGGCTGGTACTACACGTGCACCTCATCGTGCCCTCACTGAAGCCACTGAAAGCACCATTGCCCAACGGCCCAAGAAACGATCTTGTGTTCTCAATGATCGAGAGCTTCTGGTTGCCCTTCATCAGAAATAGGATAGGCATCATGACTGGCTGAAGCGCCAAATGCAAAGCCTCTTGGTGGATGTAAACAGGATTCGCAATCTTGCCACCAAGAATGCCTTTGTTGCCCATGAAACCTGTCGACGTACATGGAAAGGACTGACGCTTATGTGCTCTGAGGATGATCTTCAAGAGGATGGCTTCTCTAAACGCTTCAAGTTTGACTCCACACCTCCAAGAAGGACTGTGCTACGACGAACTCCGTCTCTTGAAGACTCTGAGTTCTCTTCCTCCGCAACAACTGTGAATGTCAGAGTGATCGATGACGAAGACGATGCTACTTCACCGACCCCTACTTCTGCACGCATCGACACTGCCCCGAGTTCGTCTGCACCGCCGAACAACACCGACGACCTTGCTGCCTCACCTACTCCTCATGGGAACGAGTAGATGCTCTATGTCTTCAAACCTTTTTGGTCCTTACTGACAAAAGGGGGAGAAGCATATGAGTTTGATAGTCTTCAAGCGGGTCCATATGGGCGGTTGCTTTATGTTTTGCCTAGTGTTTACAACTCTCGTTTTGGATACATTTGGTTCTTTGAGTTGTAACACTTAAACTCGATGGTCGTCTGCTACTTATTTGCTATTCTGTGATGCGATGATAAATTCCGCATGTGCGACGATAAATTCCGCACTTAGATCATTTTCCACACGCCCATTTTTCATTATGCATGTCATTATCTTCACATACTTTTCATGCATGATGAATTGTCATCATAAGTTGAAGAGGATCTCCACAAGTACAACCTGCCATGTGCATTTGCATTCCAAAAGCAAATTACTTATATGCACATCTTCAGGGGGAGCCCTTGCAACTTATGAAGACAATTCCTTATCCTTTACAATTTCACATATTATATTCCCCGTTGAAAACTTCAACTAGTTTGTCATCAATCACCAAAAAGGGGGAGATTGTAAGTGCATCTAGTGCCACCCCTAGTTGATTTTGGAGTATTAACGACAAACCTACTTGAGGGACTAATGTGTTTGTGAGAATTGCAGGATAACACAGGTAGAAGTCCCTCATTGATTCGGTTTTCCTACCAGAGATAACCCCTAAAAATGTAAGAAGACATTGAAGACTAAGGTGGTATGTGAAGACATTCACATTGAAGACTATGACAAGAGAAGACATCGCATGAAGACTATGGAGCGCGAAGACTTAGATCTTTCGTAGTTCTTTTTCTTCTTTGTTGAGTCATAGGAACCACCGTACTGTTAAGTGGGGTCCAAGAGAACCAGTCAGAATGACTGAAGTGATGCTTAACCAAAATCCTATGTCTTCGAGTGAAGACTATGAGAGCGAATCTTGTCCAGAGTTGGACAAGTCAGCTTTGCTTGTAGCCCAAGTAAAGTTGTCGTGTGTGTTTGAAATCTGACCGTTGGAACACGTGTCAATTCCTTAGTGACCCAGGGTCATTTAGGACAAATCAGGTCGGGTTGCCTAGTGGCTATAAATAGCCCACCCCCTACAACCATAAACGGTTGGCTGCTCAGAGTTAGAGTACGGCTTTTGTCGTTTGAGAGCAACCCACCTCGAAGCCTTTGAGAGAGAATTCCTTGCGAGGATAAAGCCCTAACCACCCAGAGCCAAAGAGTGTTAGGCATCACTTAAGTCTTCCTGTCTGTGTGATCTGAAGACTTATTACACTTGAGGACTGTGAATCCTCCAGCCGGTTAGGTGTCGCATTCTGAGCATCCAAGAGTCATTGTGGATCGCTGGTGAACGAAGTCTGTGAAGGTTTGGGAGTCTACCTTGAAGACTTACCAGAGTGATTGGGCGAGGACTGGGTGTCCTTAGCTCAAGGGGAATAAGGTGAAGACGAGGTCTTTTGAGTTGAATCTCAGCCTCCCTAACCAGACGTACAGTTGTCACAGCAACTGGAACTGGTCCAACAAATCATTGTCTTCAACGAGTCACTGGTTTCATCCTTCCCTTCCCTTTACTTACTGTTGGTCCTTGTGAAGTCATTGTACGATTGCATCACCATTTGGCTTCACTGAGTGATTACTTGTTCTGATTGGCTTCACAATATCTTCCTACCTGATCCTTACTGCCTAGCTGCTATTAGTCATTGTGCTTTCACTTCATTGAATACTTGACTATGGTTTGCCTAGTGTAGTCTACCTTCCACTGCATGGTAATAGGATTATTTCTATCGTTTGTGTTCGAAACTTTCATGTTTCGAAAACTTTCATAAAAATCGCCTATTCACCCCCCCTCTAGTCGATCACTAGCACTTTCAAAAGGCCGCTAGGGCTTCGGCGTTCGGGCAGTTGACGATTTGGTTCTTTTTGATTAAGAACCTTGTCTAGAGTTTTCTGGCTGACTCTCCAGGTTGATGGACTATGTGACTAAGGTCATCGGCGTTCGGGGGCCGTACATAGGTACCTTGGAAGTTGTCTCTAAAGGCATCTTCCAAATCTTCCCAGCTGCCAATAGAATTTTTTGGGAGGTTGTTTAACCAGTGTCGTGCTGGTCCCTTAAGTTTTAAGGGGAGATATTTGATGGCATGTAGATCGTCACCGCGAACCATGTGAATGTGGAGAAGGAAATCTTCAATCTAGACTACGGGATCTGTCGTACCGTTGTATGATTCTATGTTGACGGGTTTAAACCCCTCTAGGAACTGATGTTCCATTACTTCATCGGTGAAGCATAGGGGGTGTGCGGCGCCTCTGTACCAGGCGACATCGCGGCGTAATTCGGACGGAGGCCGTATGTGCTTTTCGGCCTGTGCGAGGTTGTGTCTGTCCCGCCAGGTTTGATGGCCGCCCTCGCGTGTTGGAGCATGCCCCCTCAACCCATAGATTGATCTTGTTAGACCGGCTCTATTGTCCAGGTCCTTGTGTAAGTCGTAGGTATAGCCCTGGGTTGTTACCTCCTTGCCTCGAGGGCGGGGTGGCGCGGGCTGGTGTTCGGCATGAGTAGCCGGTCTGTCCCGTCCACATGGCGGTCGGTCGGGCTCGTCAGCAGTTCTATGCTTTGGCAGTATGGGCTCAAGGGCCTCGTCATCAAATTGAGGCAGTAGCTTGTGCTTCAGGTAACTCTTAGTTGGGCGTTCAAGGCTGTATTCCTCGGCAACCAGGATGTTAGTCCATCTGTCATTGAGTAGATCCTGATCAGCTCAAAGCTGTTGCTGCTTCTTTTTCAGGCTTCTTGCAGTGGCGATTAACCGGCGTTTAAAGCGCTCTTGTTCGAGGGGTTCCTCCGGCACGATGAAATCTTCGTCGCCGAGGCTCGCATCCTCTTCGGAGATCGGTAGGTAATTACTGTCCTCCGATCCCTCGTTCCCGATAGGATCGGCGGGATTAACTTGCCCATCCTCCCAATCATTCTGTTCGGATGTTGGCTCGACAGGGGCTTCGGGGTCTTCGGCGTTCTCCGGAGTGTTATTGTCTTCGGTGCCGGTATTGCTATCTTTTTGGCGACGCGATTTTGAGCAGCGCCGCCGACGTTGGTGTTTTGGAGGTGCTTCAGCAACCTGGTCCTCAACTGGATCTTTCTTGCCGTCGTCATCATCCTCTTTAGGTGTATACACCATGTACACGTCATATGTGGAGGTGGCCATCCAACATCCGGTAAACAGAGGGGCTTGGCCTTGTTCGTCTCCGGCGTCGTCGTCCATACCGTCGATGTCTTCGGAGGCGTAGTCCAGCATGTCGGTTAAATCTTCGACAGTGGCTATGAAGTGGGTGGTGGGTGGGACGTAAACTTCCCCGCCCTCAGTCCCTAGTCTGGGCTGGGCATAATTCGGGAGCTATCCTTCCGTAATGGCGAGTGATCGCATTAAGTCTAGAGCCTCATTTAAAGGCGAGGGTTGGACAGAGAAACGAGAGTCCGTGGGGCTGTCTGGAGTTGGGGCCTCCTGGCGGCGCCCGCTTGACACGGATCTCGAGAGTTCGGACTTAGAGTCCGGCAGAGTGTCTGGCGCTTCTCCGGTAGCAAGCTCCATAAGTGCAGAGGGTCCGGTGGGCTCAAGACTCCCGTCTTCGGACCTGACGGCCTGCTCTGGATCTAAGATCAAATCTCCTCGAGTATCGGCGACATAGTTTAGGTTCCCGAAACTGATCTCATGACCAGGGCATAGCTGTCAATCTGCTCGAGGTGGCCACTCGAGTTGGCACGCAGCGTGAAGCCGCTAAATACGAAATTTTGGCCAAGGGGGAAATCTCCCCCGAAACAACATCATTGTGGATGATCGAACGAGCCATCGAATCCTTTGTCGACAACACATAGGAACTCTCAATGAAAGCACCAATGTCGGTGTCAAAACCGGCAGATCTCGGCTAGGGGGTTCCGAACTGTGCGTCTAAGGATCGAAGGTGACAGGAGGCAGGGGACACGATGTTTACCCAGGTTCGGGCCCTCTTGATGGAGGTAATACCCTACTTCCTACTTGATTGACTTTGATGAGTATAGGGGTTACAAGAGTTGATCTATCACGAGATCGTAATGGCTAAACCCTAGATGTCTAGCCTGTATGATTATGACTGCCTCTACGGACTAAACCCTCCGGTTTATATAGACACCGGAGGGGGCTAGGGTTGTACAAGGTCGGTTTACAGAGAAAGGAATATTCATATCCAAACGCCAAGCTTGCCTTCCACGCCAAGGAGAGTCCCATCCGGACATGGGGGGAAGCCTTCTATCTTGTATTTTCACGGCCCACCAGTCCGGCCCACGTCACATAGCCCGGACGCCCGGAAACCCCCTAATCCAGGACTCCCTCAGCCACCCCTCCCCTTTCCTTCCCCTAGGGTCGGCCAGCCATGTAGAGGGGCGCACCAACCCCCTAGTGGGCTGGTCAGTCCCTCCTTTGGCCCATTAGGCCCATACACTTATCGGGGGTGTCCGGAACCCCTTCCGGTGACCCGGTGACTACCCGGTGCACTCCGAAACTCTTTTGGTGTTCGAATACCATCGTCCTATATATTAATCTTTACCTTTCGACCATTTCGAGACTCCTCATCATGTCCGTGATCTCATCTGGGACTCCGAAAAACATTCGGTCACCAAATCATATAACTCATATAACACTATATCGTCAATGAACGTTAAGCGTGCGGACCCTATGGGTTCGAGAACTATGTAGACATGACCGAGACACCTCTCTGGTGAATAACCAATAGCGGAACCTAGATGCCCATACTGGCTCCTACATATTCTACGAAGATCTTTATCGGTCGAACCTTATGACAACATACGTAATTCCCTTTGTCCATCGGTATGTTACTTGTCCGAGATTCGATCGTCGGTATCTTCATACATAGTTCAATCTCGTTACCGGCAAGTCTCTTTACTCGTTTTGTAATATATCATTTGCAACCAAGTCATTAGTCACTTTGTTTGCAAGGCTTCTTATGATGTGTATTACCGAGAGGGCCTAGAGATACCTCTTCGATACTCGGAGTGACAAATCCTAATCTCGATCTATGCCAACTCAACAAACACCTTCAGAGATACTGTAGAGCATTTTTATGATCACCCAGTTACATTGTGATGTTTGATAGCACACAAGGTATTCCTCCGGTATCCGGAAGTTGCATAATCTCATAGTCGAAGAAATATGTATTTGACATTAAAAAAACAATAACAATAAACTAAACGATCAATATGCTAAGCTAACAGATGGATCTTGTCCATCACATCATTCTCCTAATGATGTGATCTCATTATCAAATGACAACTCGTGTCTATGGCTAGGAAACCTTAACCATCTTTTGATCAACGAGCTAGTCTAGTAGAGGCTCACTATGGACACGATATTTGTTTATGTATCCACACATGTAATTAAATTTCCGATCAATACAATTCTAGCATGAATAATAAACCTTTATCATGATTAAGCAAATATAATAACAACTATTTTATTATTGCCTCTAGGGCATATTTTCATTACTCGTGTGGATTGTTCCGACCCAGCCGAGCTAGATCTTGGGCTACCACAATGACATATTTGAAATCCTCTAGGGCATGCGACATTCGTCAATGATCAGCCCCGCTACCATGTACTGATCCGAGTTCATGTTCATCACTTTCACCATATTGACAATGCCAACTAAACTACCAAGAAGTGGCAGCTCGACGTGCAAGGGCTAGTTCTTTTTTTAAAGAGCCGCCGGTTATCCTGTCACTATGCCTGTTACTTAAAACAACTTTGCGCTAGGCACCCCAACAGATTCACGAACGACAATTGCTCCACAAGCACCCAGCCCTCTAAGGATGCCCATCAACATTATTGTTAATATCATCTACAAAGACTCCATTACCAATTATCCGAGCAACAAAAGAGTTCCTGGCAAAGAAAAACATAAAACAAAAGGGTTTTCGGCTTTAGAGTTATATAAGCTACCCAACCAGCGCACAACTTCAGTTTTTTTTCTTGAGAATTTGCACATTTCGAGCTCTCCCCGCTGAGAGAATATCGCACGGAAACCAAGATTCAAAAAAACTTCACAAAAACCACGGTTGAAAGATTTGAAAACATCTAAAAAAGTACAGGTTGTTAAGAGCATCTACAGTCGGGTGTCTTCAATCCGACCCCTCAAACGCCCACAGACGCGACCGGGCTCGTCCGCGGATAGTGACTGGCCACGTCTCAAATATTTGATTCTACAATAGGGCACCTCAAATTAGAAACCTCAAATCCATATTATTACATGCAACATGAAATCTAATCTAACCGGAGCTCGCCTGATTCTGCCGTGGCCATGTCCGGCGGCCGGCTGCGCTCACCAGAGTGTTGGTCCGGTTGCTGACAAGGTAGAGTAGGGCATGGATACAGGCCGGTTCAAGGGACTCAAGGCGCCACCATCTCCCATGCCCTACTCCTCCTCATCGGAGCCCGGAATCCGTTGGATGCCGGTAGACGTCAGATCGATGATGGATCCATCCTGGGACGAGCCGATGACGTCCACCACGATGTGGTTGCGGCGTTCGGACTACTGCTCCATACGGGGGGGGGGGGAGAATGTGACTCCGCCTCGCCGACGTCCACCGCTGCATGGGCTGCCGTCGCCTCCCGTGCTCGCTACCTCGCACGGCGGGCACGCCATGCCATGTTCTTGTCGGACGAGGCCCATGGTGTGTCCTGATGCTCGGCGCGCCAATGGAGGGGTTGTGCATCCGCCCTCGCGTTCGGACGCCAGGCGGACCGCACCGCCTCCAGCGAGGCAACGACAACACACCTAGCGTCGGATCCATGCGCCATTTGGGCGGACGCAATGGATTCTTGACGGAAGGAGTCGGAGCGCTGTCGGGCATGGGCGTCCTCTCGGGAGCGGCGGAGCGCAAGCCGGACGGCCATCTCCTCCTCGGGGGCGCGTGGGATGAGCTCGGGTCGATGGATCTAGAGGTGAAGGACTCGGATTCGCTGCCCGCCATGCAGGAGATGACCGGAGATCGCCGGAGATGAGCTTGGGTGGCGAAGGGGAGTGGAGTGAAGTGGCTAGGGTTTGATCCGACGACCGGATGAAGGAATATATGTGGGTTGGGTGGGCCAGTATGGGCCGGGTCCGATGTGCTGACGTGCCCGGGCGCTACCATATCCACCCCATATTTAGGTCGGATATAAGGGGTGCTGGTCAGCTCGGGCGCCCGGGCGTTTGAGGCGTCCGCCTGGATCAAAATTTTATGACCAATCAATGACTGCACGGGGCGCCCGGATGTTTGATGAGGGTTTGAGGTGCCCGGGTGTAAATATTATAAGAGGTTCGGGTTATATTCTACTACCATGCAAAATTCAAAGATGAAACGAACATGAGATGCAAGTTATAAAAAAGAAAAAATCAACATAAATAGTGATGTTCATTGTTTTGTTTTTGAGCTAGTCACCACTCATGCCGAATGGTGAACACTACTCAATGCTGATTTTTTTTATAGCTCACACCCCGTAATGTGTTTGAACTTGAATTTTCACATGCTAATGGAACATCATCATATGAACATCCTGTATCTTAAAGATTTTTTTCAAAACTTAAAAACATTTCTGCGTGATTTCCGTCAATTTCCATGTGACATTCTCCCCTCACCGCTTCCGGCCACGAGCCGACTTCTCTCCCAGCTCCGCTTCCTCGAAGCTTTCCAGCCCGCGCCCGCTCCACCCGTTGCGCCGACACCTCCGGCCCGGTCGGTGTCCCCACCGGCCAAACGCCACGCTTTCCCGCGGAGACCCCGCGTGGAGCCCGCCCCCCACGACCCCACCACCTTCCCCTCCACCTGGCCGCGCGCCGCGCGCGTATTAAACGGCCTCCTCCTCCGCCTCGCTCCTCTCGCTCTCGCCGCCGCGCCGACCCCTCCACCGGCATTCGATTCGGAGCCCAGCTCATCCGCCGGCGCCGAGGTACGTGAGATCCCGGCCGCCCTGTTGCGAGATCTGGCGGCGTTGCTCGCTCGCTAGCCTGTTGTTGTTATCACCTGGAGTGCGTCTCGAATGTTGTCCCGTGGCGGGTTATCGGGCGGGGTGTAGTCCGCGTGATCCGGGGGTTGAGGGAAGGGATCCCGTCTCCCGGCCGAAATGGTTGGGTCCGGCGGCAGTCCGGGATGCAGATCTGACGAGGAGGGGTCCTAGGGTTGCGCGCCTGCAGCTGGATCTAGGGATCATTGCACTGGGAGTTTAGAGGGCTGGATGATCTATGTTGTCCGAATCAAAATAGAGAAAAATTGAAATAGTATTAACGCTGGGTGATCTGCTTGTTCTGATCTTTGTTTATGTTAGCTGTAAGCGGCGGGAAATCAAGGGAGATCTAAGTTTAAATCGGGTTGTAATTGTGATCCTTTTGTTTGTCTAGCTCATTTTAAAATGGACCCGTATGCTTGTAAGCATAACAGCGAATATCCCTTGGTTAGGTGGAAGGAGAAGAAATATCCTTTTCTGGAACAGTGTGTGATCCTGCCTTTGCATCTCTCCTGATTGATGCTAGGCATGGGTCACGGGTAATTTTTGGGTGATGAGCTCGGAAACTTGCACTTATTTTTGTTGGTTGGAAATGAGAATACTGATTGTGATCCTGTACAGGTAATTCGGGAGTCTACTCAATCAGTGCAATGCTGTTTAAGGGTTTGTTTATGTGTAATTAGTGAATCAAACTCCCTGATTTTTCTAAGTGGTTTAAATAACCAAAGTGTCCTCAGCCCTTAAACAATGTTAGTGCCACTCCTCATCTTCACCATATAGAGTGGTGGTTTTACATGTTGTATTTCTTCTCTTTTCATTTTGAGATGCATAACTAGAACTTCTAAACTGAATATTCGAATTATTTTCAGCCATGGGCACGGTTGTGGATGCTCCCGCAGTTGTGACTGAGAAGGAGGTACGTGTATGGCATTACTTTTCATTCCTCATTCCCTGGATATATTAGATAAGCACTTGTTGCTGCAAAGGCGCACTTCTTCATTGAGGATGTGCAATGCCTTCTGTTTACAGTATTAGCGGACATTCTTCAATTTATTAACTCTTTCACACAAGCGTTGTGCCCTGAATCTCACCGTGTTACATCTACTTCTGTTCATAAATATAAGATGTTTTGGATATTTCAATATGGACTGCATACGGATTGAAATGAATCCAATTCGGAAAAAAGTTAGAACATCTTATATTTGTGAATGGAGGGAGTACTATCTAACCATTTAGTTTAATTTGGAATAGATAAACATTATTGTTGTTGGACTCGTGTCCAAAGAACTTGAATTCTTGAGCATACTGCCAATATAATTCTGGCACCTTGAGCAACGCTTCATATAGGCAGTAAATGAAACTCCCTTGTCTCACAGAAATTTTGCTATTCATGATTCTTTGTTTGTCTTATGGCCGAAACTTTGTTTTTCATGCAGGTGGTTGCTGAGAACATGTTGGGTGACAAGAAAGTCACAGTAGTATTTGTTCTTGGTAAACTTTCTTTGATAATATATCTGACCATCAAATGCGTATTATCAAGCATTACATGTATCTAAATAAATAAACTTTCTTCTGTACCTGACCCAAGAATTTACACACAGGTGGTCCTGGAAGTGGAAAGGGCACACAGTGTTCCAACATTGTTGAACACTTTGGATTCACCCATCTTAGTGCTGGAGATCTTTTGCGCGCGGAGATTAAATCTGGTTCTGAGAATGGGTATGTTAGTTTCTTTCATAAGTTTCTCTAGAGCAATTTTTTTATGAAAATTATATTCGTCATGTCAATCTATTTATTATTTAACATTTGCATGCACCTATGTTTATTTTTACACTTAATTTTACAGAACTATGATTGAGAACATGATAAAGGAGGGAAAGATTGTTCCGTCGGAGGTGACTATAAAGCTCTTGCAGCAAGCCATGATAAAGAATGAGAATGATAAGTTCCTCATTGACGGGTTTCCAAGGAATGAAGAGAATCGTGCTGCGTTCGAGAATGTTGTAAGCTCGTCTACTCCTTGCACTTCAAAATTGATGTTCTTTCACTTTTCACTACTAACTCACATAATAGTTCAGCTTCTTCTTGTCTTCCATCATAATGTACGTATAAATGACTTTGCAAGATTGCTGATTGCTTCACATTTTCTCAGACAAAAATTTCGCCTGCATTTGTGCTATTCTTCAATTGTTCTGAGGAAGAGATGGAAAGACGTCTTTTGGGACGCAATGAGGTTTCATTCTTCACATATGTGCTCATGTTTGGCCTATGTGTCCTTATCAAAACCACCATTTTCGTGTTTCCAACAATTTGTATTGTTTTGCAGGGTAGAGTTGATGACAACATCGAGACTATCAGGAAGAGATTCAAAGTTTTTGTTGAATCCAGTTTGCCTGTGATTGAGTACTATGACGCGAAGGACAAGGTTAAGAAGGTATTGCTGCACTCCCACAATGACTAATGAGGGAACCTCAAAGGAATGCATCTCCACATGCATGCATGGGGGTTATAAAATTGAACATTTAGGGAACACGTTAGTCTGAACCCCGAAGGAACAATATACTGGGATAACAGTCTTGCATGCATGAGGACTGGGTTTTTTTTCATGCACTTTACTACCCTTTTCGGAATCTGTCCACTTTCAAACTTACTGCCCAACTTGCGTATGATCAGATCGATGCTGCAAAACCAATTCCTGAGGTGTTTGAAGATGTCAAAGCCATTTTTGCCCCATATGCCAAGGTAATTGTTTAATTGTACTTGTTTTATCTTTCGTTTGTAGCATTTCAACGCTAAATATTATGTTTGTTTCTATGCTAAAAGCTAAATAGTTCCCCCTGTCACGAGAATGTCATGACACTTGTATATTTTTATATAACATTATGTTATTATATATCAGGCTACATAGAACAGTATAAAGGACCACAAAGGTGATAAATGGAATGATTTCATACAAGGTATAACTTCTCTCCTTTTTATGTTTCATTACATTCTTTTTCGTATTGGTTTTTAGGCAATTTTCATAAGTGGCACAGCCATTCATCTTATTTGTTTGGGAAATTGAGCAATAAGATCCAGGGTGGGGATCTGTTTAGCTGTCAGGTTGACCTAAAAAAACATTCTTAGTCACACTTAATTTGGATATATTAGTACCAGCAACATTTGAATGAGGATATATCAAATTCATGATCCAACAGTCATGATGGTACTACGGACTTCTTGCTTGCTCTGCATTTAATGCTAGAACCATGAGGGTCTTTCAGAAGTTATGGTAGTTAGTGCCTTTGCAGTAATATTTGCTTTGAAATATGCAATAAACAGCACATAGCTTTATGGTGATACTGTACCCTGGAAGGCGTTCTGCTGCTTCCATGTCGTTGTTCTTGAACCCTATCAGTGGAAACTTTGTTATGTGATTCTGTACAAAGGGTTTAAATTGACATGAGATTTCTGAACCCAAGTTAATGTAAATATCTCACTTTGACGAACTCCCCTCTTGCTTTCACTAAATTCTAAATCTATCTTCTGAATGAGTCATCTGCTATTAGTTGGTACTCGTTCAGAGTGACTACTACTGATTGCACTGATAAACTTAACTTAAAAGTGAGTACTACTTTGAGAAAACAAAATGCCCTCCCGCTTTTCACTTTCATCAGAATTTTCATTAATCCCTTCTGAATGTGCCTTATGCTATTATGAATATCGAACTATTACACTGATAAACTCCACATAAGTCTGACCTTAATCACACTGTTTTCTTTTGCCTGGAAGAAGCAATTTTTTCCTTTTTCAATTCTTCCCTTCGATAAAAATGTATTTATCTGGTTATTGCTGTCACAGCATACCTGTTTAATCCTCGTTATGATGTCTTGCAGGTTTTGCTCAAGTGTGACTACATATCTGTGATTACAAACCCTTAATATAGATCAGACTTATCAGTAGACAATTTGATTTGTTGCCAGCAATAAGTTAGATCTGGTTTGTGGTGTTCCTGCTAGAAGTTTTTATTTACCACCCATTGTTGGTGTATCCCATGTAGTGTTCCTGTACCATTGTGTAATTTACTGAAAGGACGAATCAGACCTTGTGCCCATGGGCTATCCGGTTGTATTACAGAAAATTGAACTTATCACATGTTCACTCATATTTACATTCTTTATACACTGTTGGTTCTTCTGTTGAAGATACAGAGTGACCCTTGCCAATGTCTGTTCAGTGTGCACTTTGCATCGCAATGTTACATGCTCAGAAAATGTTGGTATTTACAAAGTGTTTACACAAACTTGCATAATTTGATTGCGTGTGTTAGCCAATTTTTGTTTGGTCATTGTTTGCAGGCATTTGTGCTATTCTTTAAAACCATCCATTTACAAAGTACAACAACTATTATGGGAAGGCAAAATACCTAGATCATCAAGGTACACTGAGGTTCACCACAGAACGAGTAGAATGCATCTCTGGTCCTCCAACTTGGGCATGTTCCCGAGTACGGTGAGCTCCATTACGGTTATAGCCCTAGTTCTTTTCCGCTTAAGAATCTCAGCTATGTTCATTTGCAATGTATCTCTGGTCTATTGTACGTTTTTTGTTGATTTGGTTCCAATTTAATTAGGGTTTAGGAGGAATTGTGAGGTTTTATTACAACTGAATTGAACATGTTGTTTCCTCTGAATTTTAGTCAGTACAACACACTGATCGTTTCACTTGGAGTTTGTTCATGGGGGATTTTTCATAGGTCACAGATGCAATAAGTCGCTGAACAGGGAGAAGGTTTGCTATGATTTCTGTGAATGCAGTACAACATGCATGGAAATGTTGGATGATCTCATCGAGGATTTGGGATATGAGCACAAAGGGAAAATAAAGACCTATTTGCTCCTGCTTGGTAGTCAAACAAATGAAGATGAGCTTCGGTTGATCTCAAAGAACAGTGACAAAAACTGCATTTGCGCAATGGTTAGAGAGGGACATAGGTATCACATGTTCTATCTAGAACGCGTAAATAACGTCAATGCAGAATGGGATGATGTTTTTTTTAAAACCCTGCTACACACTTGCCTGCTACTATCAGTCCTATGAAATGCAGAAGAGAGGAGAAGCAGGACAATGGTGCAGATATGAGCATTGGGCCAGATCAGAGCATTGGGGCATGCTGTTTTACAGATAGCCCAACAGAGGCATAAGTAGAAGCAGAGCAAGTGTACAGGTTGTTCAAGATGATTTGGAGGAAGGTGATTAAAAAAATGACTCCTCTGACTCTGACTATGAGCCAGAAATAGTGGATAGTGACTATGACTTGGAGGAAGGTGATGATGATTTGGTCAACGACAACTGCCAAACCGATGAAGAGAACAAAAGGAAAGGAAAATGAAAGCAACTTAAGAAAGATGACAATTACGAAGTTGACGGACTTGAGCTTCCAGATTCAGATGACGAAGATATGAAATTCAATTCTAGATATTTCACATATGCAGATATGAATGAAACCATACTCCATGTGGGCCAGGCCTTCTCATCTATTGACCCGTAGAGAAAAGCAATGAGGACGTACAGTAGGAAAGGTCAAACATCACATTTCCGAAGAACAATGGTCACAACCCTAGTTAATTATAATGTAATAGAGTAGTTAAGCATATCATGACATCATATTTACTTTTTTGGAAATTTGAAATCGAGGGAAATTCAAGCCTCATGTTAATTAAGAAGGGTAAAACCCTAATTTTTTTTATAATAAATCCAAAATGCCCTTCTTACGCCCTAAGGTTTAGGCATGAGCTTAAGGGAATTATTTTTGGGCTTTGAAATTAATCCATATTGTATTTGAATTGGGTTTATATTCATATAAAATAGAAATATAAGCTCAAAATTCCTGATTTTTTTTATGTGCACTTGGAAGGGTCCATGGATGCCACGAATTCCTTATTTGGCCCTTTCTTAAATTTTGCTTGCCTTTTTGACCCAAAAGACTTTTCTTCCATTCTTGACACTTAAACTTCATTTTGTTCCCTATCTAACACTTTCATCCACTTTTCCATCCGGCGTTGTTAAATGGCATGTAAAAAGACAATGCTGCCCCTGGTGGTAATATGTCAGAAAAAAGATTGGATCGAGTATTTGGGCTCGACTACGCGAGCGTGCCCCCGGCTATTGCTGCAACCGCCGCCGTGTGCTTGCTGCCTTGCTGGTACCGTGCTGCGTGCGTGATGGCTGCACGCTTGCTGCCGCTTGCATGTGTCAATGCGTGCGTGCTTACTGAGTGTGTGTGCATGCTTGTCCTGTAGTATACTTGTGTGCGTATCGGTGCTTCAAAAGAGCTAACACACTACGTGTAAAGCAAGCACAATAAGCAAGGATGCTAGCAGCTTAATCGATTTTTGCTTGGAACAGTGCACGCTCGTCTATTACCTCACGCCAGCGGTAGAAGCTAGCTCTTGATCGATTGGATATGTCATCATTGTTTTTTTTATCCCGCAAAAAAAATTGTCGTCATTGTTTCACTCATATTATTATTATTATTCCCCTGCAATACTTTTTTTATGATTATACACATAGTACTACTTTTTATTTGTTTATCCAACAAAGAGACCTCTGTGTTTGCATGTAAATAATCGGGTCACATATTACACTAGGGGTAAAATGGTCTTTTAAGTTAGACTTAACACCATTACTAGCCAAAACTGACTAAAGTGTCACATAGGGAACAAAATAAAGTTTGAGTGTCGAAAAAGGAAGAAACAAGTTTTTTGGGCCAAAAAAGGAAGCAAAATTTAAGAAAGGGCCAAATAAGAAATTCTCTCTACAAATATCCAAAAGATTCCGTGCTCATTTGGATTTTAATTAAATTCAAATTGTCAGCAAATAAATGAAAACAAAGAAAAAAAAGTTAAAGACCGGTGTAAGCTCATCCCAACACAGCCCAAAAGGGCACATCTGTCTTCCACCTCTAGCCAACGCGGCAGACTTCTGCGTGGCGACCGCACCGCGCTCCCCTAGACTCGTTAGCCTCTCCCGAGCCTATCTCTTTGCCCAAGATATGTGCACGACCTCCTCTGTCCCTCCCTCCTGCTGATTAACTTTTCCCTCTCTTGCTTCATTCTTAGTGCATGAACCGACCCGACCACACCGTCACGCGCCGCACCATCAAACTCGCACTCAACGCTCAATCCGCGGGTCGTTGTTGTGTCAAAGAGCATCGCCAGCCCACGCTCTACCTCACAGCCGAAGGAGTCACCCTGAGGTGAGTGTACAATCATCATATTCACCGCCGGTGCCTGTTTAAATCAAGAATCGTTTTTTGAGATCCGGGAACATTTTCAAAGTTCAGGGAAAATATCATGGACATTAAAAACACACACAAACATTTTTTGAAATTCATGAACTTTTTTTAATAAAATTTAGAAGTATTTTAATAGAACAACCACTGAAAGAATAAAACTGACAAAAGATTAAAAAGCAGAGAATAAGTACGTACGAGGATAGCCTCGCTATGCTTACTGAGTTGGTCCAGTTTTTTTTTCTTCCAGAAACCTGGGTTGGTCCAGTTAGTGCCAGGACGGGGCAACAGGGGCTCACGTTGGTCGATTTCCATTTGATGCATGTTGGGCGATTTTGTGAACCAAGTTCACAAAAATGTTCATTGAATCCAAAAAGAATAATCCATTTTTCAAAAAACAATGTTCTTAATAAAAAATTTGTCCACCAAGTTCACAAAAAGTTAATCAAATTTTTAATTAGCGAACATTGTTTTGAAATGTATGAACACTTTGTGAATCCATGAACTTTTTTACAATATGGGAACATTTTTTAAAAAAACATCATGATTTTTTTAAACCATGAGCTTGTTATGATTTCTGGAACATTTTTCCCCAAATCATTTTTCCCTTCAATTTTGAACTTTCTTGATATTCCTTTTTTTATAAAATAAAAAACAGAAAAAAATATGGAATAAAAAAACTGGGGCGCTCGACCCCACTTATGGGTCGGCCAACGAGGGGCGCGCGGGAGGGGAGTTGATGTGCGCTGGCACGTTTCCCAGCGCCCCACGCGCTGAAAAAGGAGCTCCCTGCAAGAGCAACTAGTTGACGAGCGCTCCTTCCAGAGCCTCCCAACGATGACTCGGGGATGGGCTGAGAGCGCGACACCTGTCGCGCTCTTGGCGCTCCCTCTGGATTTTTTTTATTTTTCTGTATGCGTTTTCAGCTTTTTAGATATTTTTTGGGGGTTTTTGGTTTTCCATCAGTCTTTCTTAGCTGTTGGATAAAAAATTGATTATTTTTTGCGTGAAAAATACGTTTTTTCCCTTCCGCGAGGGGCATGGTTTTGCTTTCGCAAGAGGCTCGACCATGACTCTCGGAAAGAAAAAAAGCACAATTTTCTTTTCTTTTTCTTTCTTGAGAGGCACGGTTTTGCTTCCGTGAGAGGCATGGAGAAAACGAAAAAAACGCATTTTATATTTTTTTTTCTTTCCGTGAGAGGCACGACCATACCTCTCGAAAATGAAAAAGAAAATTTCTTCTGTGAGAGGCACAATTTTGCTTATGTGAGAGGCACGGTTTTGCTTCCGCAAGAGGCATGGCCGTGCCTCTCGGAGACGAAAAAAAACGTGTTTTCTCTTTTCATTCCGTGAGAGGCACGGCCGTGCCTCTTGAAAATGAAACGCGTTGTCTATTTTTTTTCTTTCACCAGAGTTTTGTGAAAAAAAGTTCGTCAAAACATATCAACATACTTTTAAATATCTCGACGTGAGGGGTCCAACGGTGAAAATGATTTGAGATTTGGACGTATGGTTTAGAAAATAAAACATTCTGAATAAAGTGATTTACGAAAAAAAGAGAAAGCTCACAGGTTGCAACAAGTGATGCACATACAGCGCGCCACTTCACGCAACCTAGGGAGATAAAAATGATCTTTAGAAGGAGTACTCCGGAATGAGTTATTTCGGCTCCCTGCATGTTGCATCGAATTGTCGTCGCTTTGCACAAGGGCCATCGAAGAAAACTGAGGTGGGCTGGCCCATTAGCTAGTTATAGATGTTAAATCACAGTTTTGAGAACCTTCCTTTTAAGTTTTAGAGGCTATAATGTTTTGGTGTTGTTTTAATTTTATCTGTTTTTTCTATTGTCTTCTTCATGTTTTTTTGGTTTTTATTTGTTCCTTTCCTCCCTTGTCCTAAATATTGGTCTCGATTTTTAAATGATAGTGTTTTTAGAAAATTTAAAATTGAAAAAAATGTTGACATTTTAAAAAGAGGTTCAAAATTTTAAAAAAACATCTTCCCCAATATTTTTCATTTATAAATTGTAAAAATTTCAAAATTGCTCTGTTTAAATAAAGGTTCAAAAAATTTCAAGTATAAAAATTGTCCGCACTTAAAAAATGTTCCCAAAATTTGAAATTTTCCTTTTTTTAAACACCTTGTTTTAAAAAATAAAGTTTTTCCCAAAAAATCATGTTTAAAAAATGACTAGTTTTATTAAAATTTTCAAAAACTTCAAAAAATATTCTCAAATTTTATTAAAACAAAATTTTCATGTTTTAAAAATACCAAAATAGGAAAAACAATTAAGAACAACGAAACAGAAAAAACATGCTAGGAAAGACGAACACGGTAAAAATTGTGTGTACGCTATCTAATAGGCTAGTCTAGCTCGGACGCCTTTGTGCGAATCCCATCTAATTTGACGTAATAACATTAGTGACTAGAGGGCATCTTTTGCAAATAAACTCTCGCCTCCTCCCAGGGAACTATCGTAAGTGTCTTTCCTCCTCCTCAAGAAAAGTCAGTTTTCTGCTCCCGCCGCCGGCGCCGTCGATCTGCGCCACCTTTGATGGACTTTGGGCCGTGGAGGTGCGGAGGATCTTGGCTCCTCACCGGCGGGAGGGACCCGTTCTCGTTTTTTGTTAGGTTCAACGTCTTTCGGGGTAGTGTGGCGGGGCGATGTCCCTTAATGGGAATAATGTCTCCCATGTCTTATCCCCGTCCCGATGGTACGAATAACATCGCCAAAGGATATGTGGAGGTGTGTCTCCATCAAATCTTGCGGGATTTCGTCGGTGTTGGTCTTCAGTGGATCTATTTAGATCCAGCTCGTCTTCGTTTGTGTGGTTACAAGTTCGATCTTTTCGATCTACAAATCTCTTCATCGGCGATGATTGCTGCGTTGGTCCTTTGGGTCCTTAGCACGAAGAATTCCCGACTGTTTACTACAACAAGGTTTGCTTGGCTCCGTTGAGGGAGGGGCGATGATGGCGGCGTACCTTCGGCTCGCTCCGGTGCTTGTAGTCGTCGCTAGGTGGTCCATGGACCAGGTTGTAATTTTTATTACCTCTAATGTTCCGTGTACTGCCATAATGATGAATAAATTGGAAATTTCTCACCCCATAAAAAGAACTCTCGCCTCCTTTTCGTGGTAACAAGAAGCACACCAGATGTGTGTGACTTGCCGCAACCTTGAAGTTTTGGTGGGATTTCTTTCCACAGGAAAGAAAGGATGAGTGGTTTTTTTTGTGCTTTTATTTCCAAAGATCCAATATTTCCATTTATAAATAGCTATCGAGATTTGCGAAACTGTTTTTGTCATTTTAAGGAATCACGCGTCAAAATGACAAACCATTTCATCATTGCACTTCTTGCATCGAGTTCTACGTGAAGGAAATATGTCCTAGATGCAATAATAAAGTTGTTATTTATATTTCTTTATATCATGATAAATGTTTATTATTCATGATAAATGTTTATTATTCATGTTAGAATTGTATTAATCGGAAACTTGATACATGTGTGAATACATACACAAAGGCGAGTACTCTGCGCCGGTCAGCCGGCCCAAACTTTGGGCCGGTCCAACCGTGGCCGTTAGATGCGATGTACAGAAACCGTCAGATCGAAGAATAGTGTCCCCACTTCCGTATTCCCCGTGCCCATGACTCTCTTCCCCACCTCCTAATCCCAAATCGGAAGAGAAACATCCAAGACGGGAACGAGACGGCAAAGCTCGCCAGATCGCCGCCGCTCCCAACGGCGAGGCTGCACATCGTCTCCGGCGACGGTGCTTGCTGGGGAACCTCCCCCACTCTCAATTTTTGCTGCAAATCCCATCGTTGACCGGTTGCAACTTCCTCCTCGACCGATGGCAACTTTTGCCACCGGCGTTCCATGGTTGCAGCACTCCGGTGCGTCGCCCTGGCCTTGCCGTAGACTGCATGAGTTTCCGTGACTCAAAAGACACCAAATGCACCATAAAAGCGGATGTAGCAAAAAAAAACTTGTCAGTCGTAGCAAAAGGCAACGGCGGTTGCAGCAAAAACAACGTCGTCGTCGTCGCGGGTCGCGACTCGCCATGAATGGACGTCGCAAAAATATTTGCCGGTTGTAGCAAAAATCGGTGACGGTTGCAGGAAAATCATCATCGCTGATTGACGAAGGTTGCAGCAAAAGCCGGTGGTAGCAAAATAATACACTGTTTCCAGCAAAATCCAAAGACGATAGTAGCACAAATAGTGCTAGTTCCAGCAAAAACTAAGACAATGGTATCAAAAATAATCATCTGGTTCCAACAAAACTCAAAGACAATGGTTGCAAAAATTGGTGCTAGTTCTAGCAAAAACTAAAACAATGGTAGCAAAAAAATGAGCACTGGATCCAGCCAAATTCATAGATGATGGTAGCAAAAAAATGAGCACTGGATCCAGCCAAATTCATAGATGATGGTAGCAAAAAATCCTCTAGTTCCAGCAAAACAAAAACCCGGATGAAGCAAAAATTTCCGCTGGTCGCAGCTCCCACTGAGGCCGGTTCCAGCATCTTGTCCGCCCGTTGTAGCACAACATAGCCGTCGTCCCCGATACATCGGCCTGGGATTGTAGCACCAAAAGCTTCCAGCTTTCAGGTGAGGGCGGTTGTAGCACCACCCCTTGCCGGTTCCAGCACCCCCTGGGTTGGAGCTCGGATCACGGCGTGGCGGCCGTCGCGACGCCGACCAAGGGCAGCACCTCATCGGATCTACGACGGATTTGTAGTGCGATGATGGTGGACATGAAGGAGGAGGAAAAGCTATAGGAGAGGTGGGGATGGGAAAGAAGAAGAAGGAGGAACCCGATTGGCACTCGTAGCGCTGGGCCTGCGGTGGTGGTCGGCGCTGAGCACTACAGAGATGAGGAAAGCCATGGGATCTGGTGGGGAAGAAAAGAAATCAGTGGACGGCGTTGTCTCACGCAAGAAGATAAGTGTGGTGCGTGTGGGCCCTTTGGGAAGGATGTGGGCGTGAAAGAGAGTAGCACGTGGTTTGTTAGCTATTTTTTGGCCGTGTGATCAACTCGAATCGAGCGGCCTGTGCGCGACCGGGGGAACACTCGGCCGGTGCGCCGGGTATAAACGTTTCCCATAGACAAAACACCATGTTCCTAATATGCCTCTACTAGACTAGCTCATTAATCAAAGATGGTTAAGTTTCCTAACCATAGACATGTGTTGTCATTTGATGAACGAGATCACATCATTAGGAGAATGATGTGATGGACAAGGCCCGTCCGTTAGCTTATCATGTTGATCGTTTAGTTTTATTGCAATTGCTTTCTTCATGTCATATACATATTCCTTTCACTATGAGATTATGCAACTCCCGGATACCGGAGGAATACCTTGTGTGCTATCAAATGTCACAATGTATCTGGGTGATTATAAAGATGCTCTACAGGTATCTCCGAAGGTATTTTTTGGGTTGGCATAGATCGAGATTAGGATTTGTCATTCTGAGTATCATAGAGGTATCTCTGGGCCCTCTGGGTAATGCACATCATAATAAGCCTTACAAGCAATGTGACTAATGAGTTAGTTGTGGGCTGATGCATTATGAAACGAGTAAAGAGACTTGCCGGTAACAAGACTGAACTAGGTATCATGATACCGACGATCGAATCTCGAGCAAGTAACATACCGATGACAAAGGGAATAACGTATGTTGTCATTACGGTTTGACCGATAAAGATCTTCGTAGAATATGTAGGAACCAATATGAGCATCCAGGTTCCGCTATTGGTTATTGACCGGAGAGGTGTCTCGGTCATGTCTACATAGTTCTCGAACCCGTAGGGTTCGCACGCTTAACGTTCGATGACGATTTTGTATTATACGAGTCATGTGATTTGGTGATCGAATGTTGTTCGGAGTCCCGGATGAGCTCACGGACATGAAGAGGAGTCTCTAAATGCTCGAGAGGTAAAGATTCATATATAGGACGATAGTATTCGGACACCGGAAGTGTTTCAGGGGTACCGGGTACGTATCGGGTCACCAAATGGGGTTCCGGGTAACCCCCGACAAACAATATGGGCCTAATGGGACAAGAGAGGGACAAACCAACCCCTAAGGGGCTAGTGCACCCCCTATAGGCCAAAATAAGGGGGAAAGGAAAGGAGGGAGGGAGAAGGAAAGGGGAGGATTCGGCCTCCCCCTTTCTTTCCCCTCCCCCTCTCTTTCCTTCCCCCTCCGACACTTATGGAAGGGTGGGAGGCCGACTTGTAGGAGGCGCCCAAGTAGGATTACTCCTACTTGGGGCGCCCCTTGCTGCCCCTCTCCCTCTCCCACCTATATATATGTGTGGGGCGGGGGCACCGCTAGAACACACAACATTGATTCCTAGCCATGTGCGGCGCCCCCTCCACAGTTTACGCCTCCGGTCATATTGTCGTAGTGCTTAGGCGAAGCCGCACGCGGATCACTTCACCATCATCATCACCACACCGTCGTGCTGACGAAACTCTCCCTCGACACTTTGCTGGATCAAGAGTTCGAGGGATGTCATTGAGCTGAATGTGTGCAGAACTTAGAGGTGTCTTACGTTCGGTGCTTGATCGGTCGAAACGAGAAGAAGTTCGACTATATCAACCGCATTGTCAAAACGCTTCCGATTTCGGTCTACGAGGGTACGTGGACACACTCTCCCCTCTCGTTGCTATGCATCTCCTAGATAGATCTTGCGTGAGCGTAGGATTTTTTTTGAAATTGCATGCTACGTTCCCAACAGTGTTATCAAAGCCAGGTCTATGCGTAGATGATATGCACGAGTAGAACACAAAGAGTTGTGGGTGGTGATCATCATACTACTTATCACCAATGTCTTATTTTGATTCGGCGATATGGATGAAGCGGCCCGAACCAACCTTACATGACCACGTTCATGAGACCGGTTCCACCGACAGACATGCAACTAGTTTTGCATAAAGGTGACTGGCGGGTGTCTGTTTCTCCAACTTTAGTTGAATCGAATTTGACTGTGGTCGGTCCTTGTTGAAGGTTAAAACATCAAACTTGATAAATCACCGTTGTGGTTTTGATGCGTAGGTAAGAACGGTTCTTACTAGAAGCCCGTAGCAGCCACGTAAAACTTGCAACAACAAAGTAGAAGACGTTTAACTTGTTTTTGCAAGGCATGTTGTGATATGATATGGTCAAGACATGATGTGATATATGTTATTGTATGAGATGATCATGTTTTGTAAAAGTTATCGGCAACTGGCAGGAGCCTCTTATGGTTGTCGCTTTATTGTATGAAATGCAAATGCCATGTAATTGCTTTACTTTATCACTATGCGTTAGCGATAGTTGTAGAAGCAATAGTTGGCCAGGCGACAACGACGCTACCATGGAGATCAAGGTGTCAAGCTGGTGACGATGGAAATCATGACGATGCTTTGGAGATGGAGATCAAAGGCATAAGATGATGATGGCCATACCATGTCACATATTTTGATTGCATGTGATGTTTATCTTTTATGCATCTTATTTTGCTTAGTACGACAGTAGCATTATAAGATGACCCCTCACTAAAATTTTAAGGTATAAGTGTTCTCCTTGAGTATGCACCGTTGCGACAGTTCGTCGTGCCGAGACACCACGTGATGCTCGGGTGTGATAAGCTCTACATTCACATACAACGGGTGCAAGACAGTTTTGCACATGCGAAATACTCGGGTTAAACTTGACGAGCCTAGCATGTACAGACATGGCCTCGGAACACTAGAGACCGAAAGGTTGAACGTGAATCATATAGTAGATATGATCAACATAGAGATGTTCACCATTGCAAACTACTCCATCTCACATGATGATCGGACATGGTTTAGTTGATATGGATCACGTGATCATTTAGATGACTCGAGGGATGTCTATCTAAGTGGGAGTTCTTAAGTAATATGATTAATTGAACTTAATTTTTCATGAACTTAGTCCTGATAGTTTTTGCATATCTATGTTGTAGATCAATGGCCCGTGCTACCGTTCCCTTGAATTTTAATGCGTTCCTAGAGAAAGCTAAGTTGAAAGACGATGGTAGCAACTACACGGACTGGGTCCGTAACTTGAGGATGATCCTCATTACTGCACAGAAGAATTATGTCCTTGATGCACTGCTAGGTGACAAGCCCCTCTAGCTAATGTAGACGCTTTGAACGTCTGGCAGACGCGGTCTGATGAGTACTCTATAGTTTAGTGTGCCATTGAGGGAGTCCTGGATTAGGGGGTCTCCGGACAGCCGGACTATATCCTTTGGCCGGACTGTTGGATAATGAAGATATAAGATTGAAGACTTCGTCCCGTGTCCGAATGGGACTCTCCTTGGCATGGAAGGCAAGCTTGGCAATACGGATATGTAGATCTCCTCCCTTGTAACCGACTTTGTGTAACCCTAGCCCCCTCCGGTGTCTATATAAACCGGAGGGTTTAGTCCGTAGGACAACAATAATCATACCATAGGCTAGCTTCTAGGGTTTAGCCTCTACGATCTCGTGGTAGATCAACTCTTGTAATACTCATATCATCAAGATCAATCAAGCAGGATGTAGGGTATTACCTCCATCAAGAGGGCCCGAACCTGGGTAAACATCGTGTCCCCTGCCTCCTGTTACCATCCGCCTTAGACGCACAGTTTGGGACCCCCTACCCGAGATCCGCCGGTTTTGACACCGACATTGGTGCTTTCATTGAGAGTTCCACTATGTCGTCACCATAGGGCTTGATGGCTCCTTTGATCATCGGTAACGATGCGGTCTAGGGCGAGGTTTTCCTCCCTGGACAGATCTTCTTATTCGGCGGCTTCGCACTGCAGGCCAACTCGCTTGGCCATCTGGAGCAGATCGAGAGCTACGCCCCTGGCCATCAGGTCAGGTTCGGAAACCAAAACTACACTGCCGACATCCGCGGAGACTTGATCTTCGACAGATTTGAGCCCATGTCGGGTGCGCCGCACGATCACGACGAGCATGATTTAGCTCTGCCGTCAACCAGTGTTCGGGAGATCACACCTATAACTACTCCGACCTTCAATCCGGAGCAAATTGTGCCATCCGAGGACGGAGGGATAGACCCCACCATGGAGGCCGCACTCTCAGTGGCCATGGAGCCGGATACTGACTTCACCCCTTACGAGAGCCGTGTTGCCGAACCACTGGATTCGTCTCCGACCACGGACTCCAAGCCGCCTGCATCCGTGCCTATCGAATCCGATTGGGCGCCGATCATGGAGTTTACCTCCGCGGATATCTTTCAGCACTCGCCTTTCGGCGATGTGCTAAATTCATTAAGGTCTCTCTCCTTGTCAGGAGAACCTTGGCCGAACTATGTCCGGCTAGAATGGGATGCAGACGACGAAGAAATTCGCTGCCCACCCACCACCCACTTAGTATCCACTATCGACGATTTAACCGACATTCTCGACTTCAACTCCGAAGACATCGACGGTATGGACGACGATGCAGGAGACGAACAGGAACCACCGCCCATAGGGCGCTGGACTGCCACCTCATCATATGATATATACATGGTGGACACCCCCAAAGAAGACAATGGCGATGAAACAGTGAAGGATGACCCCTCCAAGAAGCAACCCAAGCGCCGACGTCAGCGGCGCCGCTCTAAGTACCGCCATAGCAAAAGTAGTGATACCGGCACAAGAGACAGTAACACTTCGGATAGTGCCGAAGACAACAACAATCCCCTCCAGCACGATTTAGAGCGGGAGGGTGAACAAGCCAGCCCTCCAGAGTAGGCAGCAGATGGAGAATCGGAGGAGGACAATTACATGCCTGTCTTCGAAGACGAGGTAAGCCTCGACGACGAAGAATTTATCGTGCCTGAGGATCCCGTCGAGTAGGAGCGCTTCAAGCGCCAGCTTATGGCCACAACAAATAGTTTGAAGAAAAAGCAACAACAGCTTCAAGCTGATCAAGACTTGCTAGCAAACAGATGGACCGAAGTCCTTGCGGCCGAGGAATACGAACTCGAGCTCCCCTCCAAGAGTTACCCAAAGCGCAGGTTGCTACCTCACCCCGAGGAGGAAGTATTGAAACCTACATCACCAGTGTACGATGCAGCTGACCGACCACCTCGTGGCTGAGCCAGAGAGGCGTTTCAGCCTGAAGTTCATCCTACACCCCGTTGCCACTCAAACAAAAATACCAAGGTCCGGGGCAACACACGGGACCTGTGAGACGTATTGGATAGCAGGGCAAAACATGCAAGGTCGATATACGGATCACGGGGGCACGCGCTAACGCGGGACGATGACCGTCGCGCCGGATACACTAAAAGTAAATCCGGTCGGGCCAAATACAGCAGACAAGACTCATATGAACTGCGTCGTGATATAGCCCGGCACAGAGGTGCCGCACACCCCCTATGCTTCACTGATGAAGTTATGGATCATGAATTCCCGGAGGGTTTCAAACCCGTAAATATTGAATCGTATGATGGTACAACAGATCCCACTGTATGGATTGAGGATTTCCTCCTTCACATCCACATGGCTCGCGGTGATGATCTGCATGCCATCAAGTACCTCCCACTAAAACTCAAAGGACCATCTCGGCATTGGCTGAATAGCTTGCCAGCAGACTCCGTCGGTAGTTGGGAGGATTTGGAAGACACATTCCTTGACAACTTCCAGGGCACTTATGTGCGACCACCGGATGCTGATGAGTTGAGCCATATAACTTAGCAGCCAGGGGAATCGGCCAGGCAATTCTGGACACGGTTCCTAACTAAGAAAAACCAAATTGTCGACTGTCCGGATGCAGAGGCCTTACGGCATTCAAGCATAACATCCGTGACGAGTGGCTCGCCCGGCACCTCGGCCAGGAGAAGCCGAAGTCTATGGCAGCACTCACGACACTCATGACCCGCTTTTGCGCGGGCGAGGATAGCTGGCTGGCTCGCAGCAACAACACATCAAGGAATCCGGGCACTTTGGATACCAAAGATGCCAACGGCAGACCACGTCATAACAGACAAAAGCACCGCAACAACGGCGATAACACCGATGATACGACAGTCAATGCCAGATTCAGAGGCTCTAGATTTGGTCAGCGGAAAAAGGCATTCAAAAGAAGTACTCCGGGCCCATCCAGTTTGGACCGCATACTCGATCGCTCGTGTCAAATCCACGACACCCCCGATAAGCCAGCCAATCACACCAAAAGAGAATGCTGGGTGTTCAAGCAGGCCGGCAAGTTGAATGCTGAAAACAAGGACAAGGGGCTGCATAGTGATGACGAGGAGGAGCCCCGGCTACCGAACACTGGAGGACAGAAGAGGTTCCCCCCCCCCCACACAAGTGAAGACGGTGAACATGATATAGGCAACCCACATTCCCAAGAGGGAACGGAAGCGTGCACTAAGGGACGTCTATGCGGTAGAGCCCGTCGCCCCAAAGTTCAACCCTTGGTCCTCTTGTCCGATCACCTTCGATCGCAGGGACCACCCCACTAGTATCCGTCATGGCGGATCTGCCGCATTGGTCCTAGAACCCATCATCGACGGATTTCACCTCACTCGAGTCCTTATGGACGGCGGCAGCAGCCTGAACATGCTTTATCAGGATACAACGCCCAAAATGGGTATAGATCCCTCGAGGATCAAACCCACCAAAACCACCTTTAAGGGAGTCATCCCAGGTGTAGAGGCCCATTGCACGGGCTCAATCATACTGGAAGTTTTCTTCGGATCTCTGGACAACTTCCGAAGTGAGGAGTTAATCTTCGATACCGTCCCGTTCCGCAGTGGCTATCACGCACTGCTCGGGCGAACCGCATTTGCAAAATTCAATGCAATACTGCATTACGCATACCTCAGGCTCAAGATGCCAGGACCTAGGGGGTCATAACAGTTAATGGAAATACAGAACTCTCGCTCCGCACGGAAGAGCATACTGCGGCCCTCGCAGCAGAAGCACAAAGCAGCCTTCTAAGGCAAACCGCCAATTAGGCGATACAGCCCCCGGACACCGTCAAGCGAGTCCGGAGTAAACTGCAACAGGATCGCTTGGCACGTTCAGAGCTCGCCTAGCAATTCGGCCCCCGTCCCAGTCCCAGTCAAGCGACGAAATTCATGCCGCATGTACACAATTATGCACTGAAAATACCATGGGCATAGGCGGGGGTACGATTAGGGCACGTCCCGCAATGTGGCTTAACCACCCTAGGGGTTGCATACCTTTATCATTTTTTCTCTTTCAGGACCTTACTCTCTTGAAGCCCTATCCGGCAGTAGGATTGTCGGACACATTACGGGAAGGAACAACCAAGGAGGCAAGAAACTAAGACATACAAGGGAACCCCCAGGTGGTCTCTAATAATAATCGATATACCCGCTTTTCACTATCCTTACGCAGCTTGCCCTTGGATAGGACATGTCAAATAGTCCTATTTTTTTGCTTATTGCACTACTTGTATCAATACGCTTCGACGTATTATTTAAATGCATAGCATTAGTCTATTATTGCATTACCATTGATACGTCTCCAACGTATCTATAATTTTTGATTACTCCATGCTATATTACCTACTGTTTTGGACATTATTGGGCTTTATTATCCACTTTTATATTATTTTTGGGACTAAACTATTAACCGGAGGCCTAGCCCAGAATTGCTGTTTTTTGCCTGTTTTAGGGTTTCGAAGAAAAGAAATATCAAACGGAGTCCAAACGGAATGAAACCTTCGGGAACGTGATTTTCTCAACGAACAAGACCCAGGAGACTTGGACCCTACGTCAAGACACAAAAGAGGAGGCCACGAGGTAGGGGCGCGCCTACCCCCCGAGGCGCGCCCTCCACCCTCGTGGGCCCCCTGTTGCTCCACCGACGTACTCCTTCCTCCTATATATACCTACGTACCCCCAAACGATCAGATACGGAGCCAAAACCCTAATTCCACCGCCGCAACTTTATGTATCCACGAGATCCCATCTTGGGGCTTGTTCCGGAGCTCCGCCGGAGGGGGCATCGATCACGGAGGGCTTCTACATCAACACCATAGCCCCTCCAATGAAGTGTGAGTAGTTCACCTCAGACCTACGGGTCCATAGTTAGTATCTAGATGGCTTATTCTCTCTTTTTGGATCTCAATACAATGTTATCCCCCTCTCTTGTGGAGATCTATTCGATGTAATCTTCTTTTTGCGGTGTGTTTGTTGAGACCGATGAATTGTGAGTTTATGATCAAGTCTATCTATGAACAATATTTGAATCTTCTCTAAATTCTTTTATGTATGATTGGTTATCTTTGCAAGTCTCTTCAAATTATCAGTTTGGTTTGGCCTACTAGATTGATCTTTCTTGCAATGGGATAAGTGCTTAGCTTTGGGTTCAATCTTGTGGTGTCCTTCCCCAGTGATAGTAGGGTCAGCAAGGCACGTATTGTATTGTTTCCATCGGGGATAACAAGATGGGGTTTTCATCATATTGCATGAGTTTATCCCTCTACATCATGTCATCTTGCTTAAGGCGTTACTCTGTTTTCATTAACTTAATACTCTAGATGCATGCTGGATAGCGGTCGATGGGTGGAGTAATAGTAGTAGATGCAGGCAGGAGTTGGTCTACTTGTCTCGGACATGATGCCTATATACATGATCATACCTAGAGCAATTCTGTCAATTGCTCAACAGTAATTTGTTCACCCACCGTAGAATACTTATGCTCTCGAGAGAAGCCACTAGTGAAACCTATGCCCCCGGGTCTATCTTCATCATATTAATCTCCCAATACTTAGTTATTTCCTTTGCTTTTTTACTTTGCTTTTATTTTACTTTGCATCTTTATCACAAAAATACCAAAAAAATTATCTTATCATATCTATCAGATTTCACTCTCGTAAGTGGCCGTGTAGGGATTGACAACCCCTTATCACGTTGGTTGCGAGGATTTATTTGTTTTGTGCAGGTGCGAGGGACTCGCGCGTAGCCTCCTACTGGATTGATACCTTGGTTCTCAAAAACCGAGGGAAATTGTAAGTGCATCTCGTGCCCCTTAGTGCTTTTGGTGTATTGAAGACTTATAGGTTAAGGGACTAATGTGTTTATGAGTGTACACAGGTCTATAAGTCTATGAGGAGTTTGATATTTACAGAGAAAGTCGACCCCTAAAAATGAAGTTCTTCGTCTGAAGACTTTGGTATTCTGAAGACTTTCTGAAGACTTTGAAAGTGAAGAAAATGGTGTGACCGTGAAGACTTGGTATTCATTCGAGGAACATGAAGCATGAAGACTTTTGTTTTCTTAGTTTTATTTTCTCTTTCTTGAGTCATAGAAAACACCGTACTGTTAAAGGGGGTCGAGGAAATACTAAGGAAAAATTTCCATGTGATGCTCAACTCAAAATCCTACACCTACCAATCCCTTCGAGTGAAGCCATTGAAAATCTCATACAGTTCAGTCAATTTCTTCAGTGACAGAGACGAAGTTCTTCTGGTCTCTAAGGAATTTGTTCTGACTGAGGAGTTAGGAATTCGCCAGTGCGGATTTCCTACACAGTGAGGAACATGATAGCCCTGAGGATTTTGCTACTCAAAATTCCGACCGTTGCTGTGCTATGCGCCAGCTGTCCCAAAATATCTATCCACCTAACGGTCATATCATTGAAGGGCATTTATGTCTTATCATGTCGGGCTGCTCCCTAGGCTATAAATAGTCGCCCCCTACAACCACTAGCTGGTTGGCTGCTCCGAGAGAAACTGACACTTGTCATTTGAGAGCAACCCATCCTCTGAAGACTTTGAGCGAAAATCATCAAGTGAGGAAAAACCAAAAAAAAACCAAAACCCAAACACCTACAAACCCCAAGTGATTGAGCATCACTGAAGAGATTGATCCTGCGTGGATCCGACGCTTGTTACCTTTGAAGACTGTGCTTCTTCCAGACGGTTAGGCGTCATGGTCTAGAGCATCCAAGAGGAATTGTGGATCGCCGAGTGACCGAAGTTTGTGAAGGTTTGGAACTCTGAAGACTTACCACGAGTGATTGGACGAGGTCTGTGTGACCTTAGTTCAAGGAGAATACGGTGAGGACTGGGTGTCCTGAGCTGCGTGTTCAGGACTGGGTGTCCGGGACTGTGTGTCCTCGAGTTTAAATACTCAGCCGCTCCAACCAGACGTACAACTGAGACAGCAGTTGGAACTGGTCTACCAAATCATTGTCTTCACCAAGCTTACTGGTTCTATTTCCTCAACTCTTTCATTTCCTCATAACTGTGTTGTGTGTGTTCATATCTGTGTTTGAAGACTTTGACTGAAGACTTTCTCAATTTCCTCAGTTCAATTTCTTCAGTCTGTTTGTCTTCATCCTGTGTTATCCTGTGCTTACGCTTCCTGTACTCTGTGCCTGTCTTCATTTCATCATGATGACTATGCTTGTATTCTGTTATGTTTACTTTTGAGTACTTATTCCGCTGCTAGTAGTTCTTCGCTAAGGAATTTCCTCACCGCAAATTCCTCAGTGAAGAATTTCATAAAAATCGCCTATTCCCCCCTCTAGTCGATATAACGCACTTTCAATTGGTATCAGAGCAAGGTACTCCCTTGTTCTGTGTGATTTTGGTTTAACCGCCTGGAGTTTTAGTTATGTCGACCGCAGGTATGATCAAGGTCTCTGCTGGGTGTCCTACCTTCGATGGGACGGACTACCCCTACTGGAAGAATAAGATGCGAATGCATCTTGAAGCAATTGATAACGATCTCTGGTATGTTGTGGAAAATGGTGTTCCCTCAGTCACACCTTCTCTGAATGCTGCTGATGTGAAGAGATTCAAGCAACTCGACTCTCAAGCGAAGAATATCATATGTGGCCATCTGAGCAAAGGACAGTATGGCAGAGTGAGTGCTTTGGAGACAGCGAAGCTTATCTGGGACAGGTTGTCCAAAGTGAATGAAGGAGTCTCAACTCAGCGTGACTCTCGAGTTGATGTTCTTCGCAATCTCTTCAACCGCTTCAAAAGACTCGACAATGAAAATGTTCAACAAACCTTCGATCGCCTCACTGACATCTCAAATGAGCTTCAAGCACTTGGTGCCACTGACATCACCGACCATGAGGTGGTGAAGAAATTGCTGAGATCGCTTGATTCCTCATTTGACACTCTGGCATTGATGATACAAGAACGTGCTGATTACAAGTCACTTGATCCCGCTGATATTCTCGAAAGGCTAAATACTCATGAGTTCCAACTTGCTGAAAAGAGAGATCTCTATGGTTCAAGCTATGGCAGAACACGTGCACTGAAGGCCAAGGCAGTATCTGAGTCCGAAGATGAAGACTCTGGTAGCAGCCTTGGTGATCCTGAAGAACTAAGCCATGATCTGGCTCTGCTTGTGAAGAAGTTCCAAAAGTTCTCAAGACGTGGTCGCCTTGGAAGACCCTCAAGGAGCAGTGATTCCTCATCCAGTGACTACAAGAGGAGGCTCTGCCACAAATGCAAGAATTGGACATTACATTCAAGATTGTCCTCAATGGGAAAAGGAATCAAAGAAGAAGAAATACAAGGATTACAGTTCTGATGATGGAAAAAGAAGAAATCCACAAAATCCTCATCACAATAACCTCAGCCTTCATATCACAAGAAGAGCAGCTCCAAGAAGGCCAGGGCATTCATTGGCAAGGAAATGGACTCTGAGGCTGAATCTGAAGAAAATGAGGAAGAGGAGTCATCTGAGGAGTCCGAATCCGGAGTGGCGAGAGCTCTCGCTTACTGCATTCGTCAGCAAGTCTATCTTCAACACTAAAGAAAATAACCTCACCAACAAAGCTGATGAAGGGGATGATGACTACGCTCCCACCTACTGCTTCATGGCAAAGGGTGCCAAGGTACTCAAATATACCTCATCTGAATCAAGTGAGAATGAATCTGATGAAAATCTTAAGCCCAGCTATTCTAAACTTGCTAAGATTGCTGTAAAACAACAAAGGGCTTTAGAAAAGGTTCAAAACATGCTAGACAAAAGTGATGATATGTTGGGTGAAGAAATGGATCGCACTAAAGCCCTGACTGAAAATCTTCAGAGATTTCAGACTAGGTTTGTCAATCTTCAAAGTCATCATAACACTCTCTTATCCGATCATGAGAAGCTTTCTTATGAATTTCTTCAAAGAAAGCAAGACCTTGAGAAGCTAAGAGTGAGTTATGAAGATCTTCAGAAGGAGCGCGATTCATTACTTGCTCAACAAATCAGCGCTTCTCAGGAAGAATTTGTTCCTCCATGCTTGAAGTGCATTGAACGTGAATCTGCTAATTCTTCACTTGAATGTTAAAATGCTGCTAATGTTTCAAATTCTTCACATGCCTCTGCTATCACTAATTCCTCATCTGAGGACATTGCTAGTATCATTGACGATGCAGGGCTGAAGGAATTGTACACGACATGCATGCACAAAAGCCTCAAAGGGCATCAGGCTCTTTGTGATGTGCTTAAAAAGCAGATCCTCAACAGGAACCCTAGGAAAGAGGGTATCGCCTTTGAGAGGAAACTCAATGCTGATGGTACATATTGGAAGCCTGAGCAATACCCCAAAACTACATGGGTTGCTGCAAAGGGACCTCTAATTGATCCATCTAACTTATCTGGATTTGCATGTGAATCTCCTCATTCTGATGATGAGTCAATTGACTCCAACTATAAACTATTCAAAAATCAGAATGGTGAAGTATTTGCTAGATATGTTGGCACTAACTGCAGGAACGGCTCCCCTATGAAGAAAATCTGGGTTCCGAAAAGATGCCTTGAAAATCTTCAGGTGAATGTCATCATGACGCCACCTGTGAAGAATAGGAACCCCAGATCAAATTCTTCATATGGACCAAATTCTTCATATGGATTCAAGTCCTCATACGGACCAAATTCCTCATATGGATCAAAGTCCTCATATGAACATCATCGTGCTAACCCGTCTGTTTCGCAGGGAAGATCTAAGGATTATGGATATGTGCATTATTCTTGAAATCATTATGTCCATAAGTCCTCGAAGAATTTCTCTGCATACTCTTATGCTTACTCTAACCCCTCTTATGTGAAACGAAATGGACTGGCTTCTATGCCATCCTTCTCATATGGAGCTCACAGAATGATGAAATCTTTGCCACCCCTTCAGATGTGGGTGGTGAAGAAAAAGAACTAATCTCTTCTGCAGGGTCAGGTCTCCAGACGTACGTAATCATCTGAAGAATTTGCTGGAGACCTGAGTATGCCTGATAGGACGTAGGCTAATCATGAAGAAATGAACTTTCATTTCTCACGTCCTCATATTGCTTTATTAGTTCTTTTACTTGATGAAATTGATCTGATGAATTGATGTCATATTCTTCACTGATGAAGTATATGAGTTTGTAAGCTGCACTAATTCATCTGCAGGATGATCAACCCAAAGCCACTGAGTGGGTCCTCGATAGTGGATGTACAAACCACATGACTGGTGACAAGAATCTATTGATGGATGCTCCATTATCTCCATCGCATCTGAAGCATATCATCTTTGCTGACAAAGGCAAAAGTCAGGTATTGGGTCTAGGTAAGGTTGCGATTACAAAGGATCGACACATGGACAAAGTCATGCTTGTTGAGTCCTTAGGATACAACCTTATGTTTGTCTCAATGCTTTGTGATCTTGATATGGTTGTTGTCTTTGGAAAGTACCATTGTGTTGTGGTTATAGAAGCTGACAATTCCAAAGTCTTCGAAGGCTTTAGGAGAGGAGACCTGTATATTGTTGATTTCTCTACAGGACTACAACCAGCCGTGTGCTTACTTGCAAAAGCTTCAGAAGGCTGGCTCTGGCATCGATGACTTGGTCATGCAGGCATGAGGAATTTGCACACGCTTGCGAAGAAGAAGCATGTCATTGGCATCGAGAATGTCAAATTCCTCAAGGATCACCTATGCGGAGCCTGTGAAGCTGGGAAGATGACCAAGGCCAAGCATCCAGCGAAGACTATCATGACCACCACTCGCCCATTTGAATTGCTTCACATGGATCTCTTTGGTCCTAATCATTATTCTGCAATTTCAAATGAAGCATCTCAATATGGCTTTGTTATTGTTGATGATTATTCTCGCTACACATGGGTACACCTTGTTACTTACAAACATGAAGTGCAGGAAGTCTTCAAACGATTTTCCTCGAGGGCTTCAACCAACTTTGGTGTGAAGATCAAGCACATCAGAAGTGACAATGGCACTGAGTTCAAGAATTCTGGTCTCGATGACTATCTTGATGAACTTGGTATTACTCATGAGTTATCTGCTCCTTATACTCCTCAGCAGAACGACGTCGTGGAGCGCAAGAACATGACTCTTGCTGAGATGGCTCACACTATGCTTGCTGAATACAAAACGCCTCGTCGTTTCTGGACTGAGGCAATTGATACTGCGTGCCACATCATCAACAAAGTATATCTTCACAAATTCTTCAAAAAGACTGCCTATGAACTCCTCACTGATAAGAAACCCAATGTAAGTTATTTCAAAGTCTTCGGTGCTAAATGTTGGATTAGAGATCCTCATCACAACTCAAAATTTGCACCGAAAGCACATGAAGGTTTTATGCTTGGTTACGGAAAGGACTCGCACACCTACAGAGTCTTCAACAACGTTCTTCACAAAGTTGTTGAAACTGTAGATGTGCGGTTCGATGAAACTAATGGCTCGCAAAGAGAGCACCTACCTATTGTGATAGATGAACCAGCACCTGAGGAAACTATCAAGTTCAAGGCTACTGAGGATGTCATTCCTAAGAATCTGCTGAAGAATTCATTCCAGAACATGAAGAACGTCGAGCTAATGCACCTGAAGAAAATGCTGAAGAAAATGGTGCTGAAGAAAACGCTGATCAAATTCTTCAACGGCAACCAGCTCATCCTCGCATTGCAAAAGAAGTGCAAGTTGAAAAGATCATAAATGACATCAAAGCGCCAGGTCCTCTCACATGCTCAAAAGCTTCACATTTGTCTAACTTTTGTGGGCACTATGCTTTTGTCTCTATTATAGAGCCCACTAAGGTAGATGAATCATTTCTGGAGCCTGAGTGGATTCAGGCCATGCAAGAAGAATTACATCAGTTCGAGCTCAACAATGTCTGGGAACTGGTCAAACGTCCAGATCCTCGCAAGCACAATATCATCGGCACAAAGTGGATCTACCGCAACAAGCAAGATGAAAATGGCGAGGAATAAGGCACGGCTTGTAGCTCAAGGCTACACATAGGTTGAAGGAATTGATTTCGATGAAACTTTTGCACCTGTTGCTAGACCTGAGGCTATTCGCATATTACTTGCTTATGCTAACCATCATGATATCACTTTATATCAAATGGATGTGAAAAGTGCATTCCTCAATGGTAAGCTTGAGGAAGAAGTATATGTTGCTCAACCCCCAGGTTTTGAAGATCCAAAGAATCCTGACAAAGTCTTCAGACTCAACAAGGCCCTCTATGGCCTCAAGTAGGCCCCACGGGCTTGGTATGATACTTTGAAGGAATTCCTCATGACAAAAGGCTTCAAACCCGGTTCACTCGACCCTACCCTTTTCACTAAATCTTATGATGGTGAATTGTTTGTGTGCCAAATATATGTTGATGATATTATGTTTGGCTGTACTCACCAACGTTATAGTGATGAATTTGCCTATATGATGAGTGAAGAATATCAAATGTCTATGATGGGAGAGTTGAAATTCTTCTTAGGTCTTCAAATTCGTCAACAACGCAATGGCATATTCATATCTCAGGAGAAATACCTCAAGGATGTACTGAGGAAATTCGGCATGCAAGCAAAGGCGTCAAAATTCCTATGCCCACAAATGGCCATTTGTGCACTGATGAAAATGGTATTGACTTCAATCATAAGGTATACCACTCCATGATAGGTTCTTTATTGTACTTATGTGCATCTAGGCTAGATATAATGCTTAGTGTTTGCATGTGTGCCCGGTTTCAAGCTACACCGAAGGAATCACACCATAAGGCTGTGAAGCATATTCTTCGATATCTAGCTCACACACCAACACTTGGATTATGGTACCCCAAGGGCTCGTTTTTGATCTCATTGGATATTCTGACTCTGAGTATGCTGGTGATCGTGTGGACCACAAGTCAACATCTGGTACATGTCATTTCCTCGGACGATCTTTGGTCTGTTGGTCCTCGAAGAAACAGAACTGCGTATCACTATCTACTGCTGAAGCTGAGTACATTGTCGCCGGTTCTTGCTGTGCCCAATTGCTATGGATGAAGCAAACTCTCAAGGACTACGGCGTCAACATGAAGAATGTGCCTCTCTTCTGTGACAATGAGAGTGCCATCAAGATTGCTCACAACCCAGTTTAGCACTCGAAGACAAAGCACATTCAGATTCGTCATCATTTTCTTCGTGATCATGTGTTGAAGGGCGACATTTCTATTGAGCATGTGAAGACTGAAGAACAGCTAGCCGATATCTTCACAAAGCCCTTGGATGAGAAGAGATTTAGCAAGTTGCGGTGTGAGCTAAATATCCTAGAATCTTCGAATGTTCTTTGAAAAGGACACTCATCCTAACACTTATGCAAAATTGATGACTTAGATGTGCAACACATGAAGAAACGTTTTTATTCAATCAATGAAGAATAACACTCTTAGTGTGAAGAAATTAATGAAGAATTTGATTCTCAGAACCCTATGATAATTGTAGGCGGTGTCTGAAATCATCATTCTTATACGGTGGGTCACGCCACCACCAAAAGTTGAAATTCCTCAAATTATTCATATTCTTCAACTTTGCATAGTCTTCATTGTTTCCATCGTTTTTCTTCATTGGCTTCAAGTTGGTTTTCTGCTAAGTGAATGTGATCGGACCCTTCCCCTCTATGCTATACTCAACCCAATCTGCTCACAAATTCTTCATGTGCGTTCTATTTGAAACTCGTTCAAAATCTTCACTATGTCCTTGTCAGCTGAAGAAATTGCGAACGGAACTTTAAATCCTATCTTATCGAAATTTTCGGCTTTGCCGCTCAAACCGTTCTGCATTCCACGATATACTTATCCACTCACCCATGATCTAACACGATCTCCACCTCTCACTACATGGGTGACACATGTCATGCGAATGAGAAGGGTCAGGGGCACGTTCGTCCAATTTCTTCGGGCGAGCAGTTTTTCACCGTGGCTATAAATACCCCTCCTTCCCTTCCTCACTTCTTTTACTCCGCTCGATCTCTCTCCAGCTCGAGCTTCTCAAACCCTAGTGCCGCCGCTACTTCATCGCCGCCGGTGAGGAAGAGCTTCACTGCCTCGACCTCGTCACCGACGTACTCGCGCCGACCGCGGAAATCTTCACTCCGCCGCCGCCGTAGCCGTCTTCCTCCGCCAAGTTAGGGCGTGGAAGATCTGCACAGACGAACTTCACATATCCTCACTCCAGTTCGTCGTGTTCTTCGTCCAGGGTAATTAAAAGTTACGTTTACTACCCTCGTTGATTCGAATGATTATCTTCAAAATCTTCAAAGGTGTTTTTCTTCATAGATTCACACACTAAACACCTCACAAGTCATCTGTTCTTGATTCGTTTCTCTAAGCCATGTTTTTCTTCAAGATTCCTCAAATGTGTGGATTTTTAATCTACACATCTCTGGAACCTAAGACAAAGAACGCTTAGTGAAATTCTTCAAGACTCATCTGGTCAAATTCCTCTAACTTGTTCTTTTTACAAAACCTTCTGAGAACGCATATGACCTCTCCAAATTCCTCGCAACTATACTCTGTTCACAGGTACACATGTCAGCTGCTGAATCACTAGGTTCTCATCAACTTAACTCATTTGCAGCGTTCCTCGAAGAAAAGTTGCATACTTCTTCAGAGAATTCAATTGTTCAAATTCCTCAACTGAAGAAAATGGCTGACGGTAAGAAGCCACAGAAGGGAGGAAAGAGGCCTGAGGTAAATACAACGTTTGAGATCCTTGATGAAATATATGCTGGGTACTGCACACCTACTGAGAAAACCAAGAATGAGCGCAAAGTGCGCATTCAGAAGATAGAGAGGAGATGGGCAAGAGAGTGGAGGGAATACAGATATGTCACTCCTAAGTACATGAAGAAATTCGCACTCAATCCTCCATGCCCAAGACCTCCATTGGCACCTGGCCAAATCACTGATCCCACCAGCCTCAAGCATGGTGAGGACTATCCTGATGAATGGGCCAAGCGCCAAGCCAAGTTGGCTAAGCAAGCCAAAGAAGAAGTGAGGAAATTCAATGAAGATTCTGCTGCTGCTGCTGCCTCTGCTGAGGCCTTTGCTGTCAAGCCAAAGAAGGCTATGTCAAAGAAGCCCGCGCGCAAGCCAAGTGCTTCACCAACAATGCCCTCAAGGCCAAGTTCCTCAGCAATGCCCTCACGGCCAGAATCCTCAATGCCCTCATGGCCAATTCCTCATGCTGCTCCTGTTCCTCCAAAGTCCTCAGCTTCTCTGCCAAAGCCCTTAGTTGTTCCGACTAAATCCTCAGCACCTGTGCATCTCGCCTCGTGCCAAAGGACTGCATGCATCTCCATTGCCTCAGGTGTCTCAGCTAGTTCCTCAGTTGCACCAAGTTCCTCAGCTGGCCCCTCACTGCTGAAGACAAAGGCCACTGCTAGACGAGGTCCTCGCCCAAGTCCTCAAAAGAAACAAGTCGCTTTCGAAGTACCATCTGAAGAAGACGAAGCTGATGATGATGAACTTGCAGAAATCATCAGAGACAGGCAAGTCAGGGCCGCTAGGGCCAAAGGATCAGAGGTGCCACTGCTTTTGGATCCCAAGTTGATCCTCGACTACATTGATGTCTGGCACAAGGACCCCAACACTCCCTTGCCTAACTTCAAGCTGACTCCTGGCCAAAGTCACATGCTGACCCACTTCATTCAAGAAGAAAAGTGGAAATTTGAGAAGGCCAGGCAGATCAAGAAAGCGTAGTACAAGAAAGAGTGCTATCTGAAGAAAAACGTTGTCTCTATGACAACTGAAGAACTTGTCACTATTCAGACTAAGATTAAGAAACTCAGTGATGACTTTGACGCATATCGCGCTGATTGGCTTGGAGCCAAGGTTCGTTTTGTGAAACTTGCGGATAACTTCACTTCCAATGTTGCAGCCCCAACACAACAGGAAATTCCTCAGGCTGAAGCATCTGCTCAGCCTACTGAAGAAAATGCCAGCACCGCTGATGACAATCAGGCTGCTGAAGAAAATGTGAGTTCCAGGGCTGATGACTGCATTCCAGCCACTGAAGAAATTGCCAGGGCACCCACTAGTGGTCCGCCTGAAGAAACTGAAGAACTCAGGGCAACTGCATCAGTTGTGCCTGAAGAAAATCAACCAGATTCCTCAGCTTCTCCTGCACCAACTTCAACTCCAATCCTTCCATCTGCATCGGATGTGAAGAAGACCAAGGCCGCAGAGCGTGCTGCAGTGAAGAAAAGGAAAGCATCAGCTGCTTCAGATTCTTCAGCTCCGAAGAAAATGAAGCCTATGACAAGTTCATTGCAAATCCGATTGATGCTGTTCCCATCTCAACCAGGCCATCAAAGGACCTTGTTCCTTTTGATGAAGAATATGTGATCCCCAGCGGATCTGATGAAGAAACTCCTTCTGCTGCTTCGTCTGAACCGTTGGATGAAGAAATTGAAGTGGATGCGATCCCTTCAACACCTATCATCTCCTCGCCTATGCCTCAGTTCATAGCTGAAGAGGCTGGCGTTGAAGAAATGGAAGATGAAGATGTGGACATTGGCTGCTCCATACCCGTAATCAGTGATGAATTCCGGGAAAGTCAGCATCCAAACTCACCAATGTTCACCCCTCTACAGCAAATTCCTCAGTCCCCCACACAAACTGTACATATGGGCTCTGAAGAAACTCATCCCACTGCATCTGTCCATGAGGAAATTCCAGCCACTAGCGCTGAAGAAACTGCTGCTGCTGAACAACCAACGATGCAGACTGTCACTGAGGAGGAACCATAAATTCCTCAGCCTGAAGAATCTGCGATTGAGATTCCTAAGGTCGTGATGCAACTCACTGACACTCCTCTGCCGAAGCCAAAGGACCCATTCTCATGCAAGCAAAAGTTCAAGGCTGATGATTTCTTCGGCGAGCACGTATTCTTCGAAGATTACAACCCATATAACTCTGCTCGCATTAGGAAGAGGCGTTTCTGGACTGCTAGTCAAGCCAATTTCTATTCCTCAGTGCTGTTCAACAAGGAGAAGATCTTCTACCATGAGCATATTGCTCACGTGGATATGGAATCTCTGCCGTGCTTCGCACCAGTCCTCAGTGTTCTTCACGACGCTGGACTGCTAAACTTTTGCTCTGACATCTGCGATTGGAATGAAGAACCGATTCTTCAATTCTATGCAACGCTGCACATCACTGGAGATGCTGAAGATGTGAATTCCTGGGTGTTGGACTGGATGTCTGAAAACACTCACTACACTGCACCAGCCTCTGAATTGCTTCGTGCTCTACCACTCAGTCCTCCCCTTGAAGAAGCTCACTGCATCTACAGTGAACCTGAGCTCACACATCATTACATGCAGGTGCTGATGAAACCTTTGAAGACAGGTCAGGCACCAAGAACCAAATTCCTCGTGAAGGAATTGCTGTACGTGCCCAGAACTGTCTATCGTATTCTTACGAGGACAATCAGTCCTATCAAAGGCCACGACTCATCTGATGAGGAAGTTGTTGCATCATGAAGAATCTGGTATTCAACATCGTTCATGGCATTCCTGTCAATTATCACGATTTCTTCATGAGGACTATGGCCAATGTTGCACTGTCTCCATTTGAGCTGAAGCCTTATGCACCTTGGATTATGAGATTCCTCAGGACAAGGTCTTCACTCAACTACAAAGCTGATTTCCAGAATCACCTCAGCTACTTGCCCCCAATTGAAGTCCTCAAGCAGACATATTCCTCAGTTGATGGAAAGGGCAAGGCACCAGCTGTAATAGATGAAGGCATTCGTCCATTGGATGGTCAGTTTCGCAAAGCTGCATCTTATTCCACCAATGATGACTCTGCCACACATGACTCTGCCAATGCACCCAAGTCCACTCCTCAAGCCACTGCTCCGCGCGTGATGACTGACCGTGAACTTCTACTTAGTCTTCACCAGAAGGTGGATCGAAATCACAAATGGGTTAAGCGTCAGTTTGGTTCACTTCTTCACAACATGACTGCCACACACAATGTAGTGAAGAAAAACCACTACTACCTCCATCAAGTCTTCGGTCGCACCTGGGCAATCCCGTCACATCTGTATGGTGAAGAAGATCTGAAGAACATGGGTCTCAAAGAAGATTTTGACTGGTCTGCACCTCCACCGAAGAAATTCAAGAAGGTCAAGGTTCCTTCTCTGGTGGCCAGCTCATATTCTTCATCACGCGACACTGATGAAAATGAAGACTTGGACGACACTGCGGCAGGCCCTACTACAACAAACGACCCCAACAACGCTGACGCTCCTTCATCAACTTGATATTCTTCAGGGGCGTTAGTCCTCATATTCGATCCTTTTGGTCATTTGATGACAAAGGGGGAGAATTTTGAGTTAGTCTTCAAGCGGGTCTTTCTATATGGGCATTTTTTTGTTAAGTTACAACTCTCATTCTTCTGCAACTTTATTGGATCGAGTTGTAAACTTAAACCCGATGGTGCTCTGATACTCTTGATACATTTTTCTGCATGCTTATTCCTCGTTAATATTATTGCACGCATGCTGAATTACATCAGTCACCATATTTCATCATGCATTTCAAATTCTTCACTGTTATATATCAAATGCGTGTATGAATTACAAGATATAGTGGGAGATCTCCATGATTCAACTCTTCAAGTGTGCATTGCTACAAAAGCAAATTCCTCACTATGCACATCTTCAGGGGGAGTTCTTCTATATCTTGCAATCAAATTCCTCAATACTAGTAGTTACACTTCATATGTTTATCCCCGTTGAAAACTTAACCTATATTGTCACCAATCACCAAAAAGGGGGAGATTGTAAGTGCATCTAGTGCCCCTTAGTGATTTTGGTGTATTGAAGACTTATAGGTTAAGGGACTAATGTGTTTATGAGTGTACACATGTCTATAAGTCTATGAGGAGTTTGATATTTACAAAGAAAGTCGACCCCTAAAAATGAAGTTCTTCGTCTGAAGACTTTGGTATTCTGAAGACTTTCTGAAGACTTTGAAAGTGAATAAAATGGTGTGACCGTGAAGACTTGGTATTCATTCGAGGAACATGAAGCGTGAAGACTTTTGTTTTCGTAGTTTCATTTTCTCTTTCTTGAGTCATAGAAAACACCGTACTGTTAAAGGGGGTCGAGGAAATACTAAGGAAAAATTTCCATGTGATGCTCAACTCAAAATCCTACACCTACCAATCCCTTCGAGTGAAGCCATTGGAAATCTCATACAGTTCAGTCAATTTCTTCAGTGACAGAGACGAAGTTCTTCTGGTCTCTGAGGAATTTGTTCTGACTGAGGAGTTAGGAATTCGCCAGTGCGGATTTCTACACAGTGCGGAATATGATAGCCCTGAGGATTTTGCTACTCAAAATTCCGACCGTTGTTGTGCTATGCGCCAGCTGTCCCAAAATATCTATCCACCTAACGGTCATATCATTGAAGAGCATTTATGTCTTATCATGTCGGGCTGCTCCCTAGGCTATAAATAGTCGCCCCCTACAACCACTAGCTGGTTGGCTGCTCCGAGAGAAACTGACACTTGTCATTTGAGAGCAACCCATCCTATGAAGACTTTGAGAGAAAATCATCAAGTGAGGAAAAACCAAAAAAAAACCAAAACCCAAACACCTACAAACCCCAAGTGATTGAGCATCACTGAAGAGATTGATCCTGCGTGGATCCGACGCTTGTTACCTTTGAAGACTGTGCTTCTTCCAGACGGTTAGGCGTCATGGTCTAGAGCATCTAAGAGGAATTGTGGATCGCCGAGTGACCGAGTTTGTGAAGGTTTGGAAATCGCCTAAAGACTTACCACGAGTGATTGGACGAGGTCTGTGTGACCTTAGTTCAAGGAGAATACGGTGAGGACTGGGTGTCCTGAGCTGCGTGTTCAGGACTGGGTGTCCGGGACTGTGTGTCCTCGAGTTTAAATACTCAGCCGCTCCAACCAAACGTACAACTGAGACATCAGTTGGAACTGGTCTACCAAATCATTGTCTTCACCAAGCTTACTGGTTCTATTTCTTCAACTCTTTCATTTCCTCATAACTGTGTTGTGTGCTTGTTCATATCTGTGTTTGAAGACTTTAACTGAAGACTTTCTCAATTTCCTTAGTTCAATTTCTTCAGTCTGTTTGTCTTCATCCTGTGTTATCCTGTGCTTACGCTTCTGTACTCTGTGCCTGTCTTCATTTCATCATGATGACTATGCTTGTATTCTGTTGTGTTTACTTTTGAGTACTCATTCCACTGCTAGTAGTTCTTCACTAAGGAATTTCCTCACCGGCAAAGTCCTTAGTGAAGAATTTCATAAAAATCGCCTATTCACCCCCTCTAGTCGATATAACGCACTTTCAGAAATACTTACGCTACTTTGCTGCATCATCCCTTCCTCTTCGGGGAAAACCAACACAGTGCTCAAGAGGTAGCAAGAAGGATTTCTGGCGCCGTTGCCGGGGAGGTCTACGCAAAAGTCAATATACCAAGTACCCATCACATACCCTTATCTCCCGCATTACATTATTTGCCATTTGCCTCTCGTTTTCCTCTCCCCCACTTCAGCCTTGCCGTTTTATTCGCCCTCTCTCTCTATCCTCCTTCTCTTTCCCGTTTGCCTCTTTTTGCCCGCTTGCTTTTTGTTTGCTTGTGCATTAGTTCGTTTGCTTGTCATTATGGCTAGCCCCTTATCTTCTCCGTTGTCTCCCGAGAATGAAATTCTAAATTTTAAGTAAAGGGAGGGGGGAAATCTAAAATACGCTTGGTATAGAATTTGCAATGCTCAAAATAGATCTACCAGGAAGCAATCTACTTCCGTTCTTCTTCGCAATTTTTATGTAGGCGTTACTCCTTGGCACATATATGTCCTTGATACTATTACTGGAGGGAACTTCTTGGGTAGCCATACTTTTGATTCTTATAATGCTATGATAGATTTTTTGGCTCACCCCCTCTTTTGGTTAATTGAACTGTATTAACTTTGGAGCATGTAATGCAAAGACTTGAAATTATTGAAAATATGGTTGCCACCGTAGAGTTAATTGAAAATTTGGATAAAAATATCCACAACCGAATCTCTCAATATGGATCTAAAGTAGGAGTCACTTTGAAAAATATTAAAGAGAAGGAACCCATAGTTAATGAGAAAATAAATCACGATTCCACTAGAATCGATAAACTTGAGGATATTATTACCAACTTGGGAACCGCTTTTTCTTCCGTAAAGAATACTCCAAGTCCTCCCACTAAAATTGCCAAGCTTATGTATGTTCCTAAAAATAATGGTGAATCCTCTAGTAAGGAAACCGCGGATCTCAAATCTATAAGTATTCATCCCAATCTTTTTGCTATCATTAAGGAACCATTTGTTACAAATGATTTTTTTGATCTTGTGCCTAAAAGTTTGATAATCAATAAAAATAAAGAAATTCCTAAAGATGGTAGATGCCTCATTGAAGAATTGCCTACCAAAGATGGCAATACCTAGATCTATCCTTGCTTGTTATGCCTAGCTAGGGGCGTTAAACGATAGCGCTTGTTGGGAGGCAACCCAATTTTATTTTTATTCCTTGCTTTTTTCTCCTGTTTAGTAATAAATAATTTATCTAGCCTCTGTTTAGGTTGTGTCTTTTTGTGTTTAATTAGTGTTTGTGCCAAGTAGAACCGTTGGGAAGACTTTGGGAAAGTCTTGTTACACTTGCTGTAAAAAACAAAAACTTTACCGCTCACGAGAACTGCTGCCATTTTTATTTGGAAAGTGCTATTTAGTTAATTCTTTTTTCATATGATTAATAGATAAATTCCTCACGTACAGCAATTTAGTTTAGAATTTTGGGGCTCCAGATCTTGCGCTAGCTACAGATTACTACAGACTGTTCTGTTTTTGATAGATTCTGTTTTTCGTGTGTTGTTTGCTTATTTTGATGAATCTATGGTTGGTAAAATAGTTTATAAACCATATAGAAGTTGGAATACATTAGGTTTAACACCAATATAAATAAAGAATGAGTTCATTACAGTACCTTGAAGTGGTCTTTTGTTTTCTTTCGCTAACGGAGCTCACGAGATTTTTCTACTTTGAGTTTTGTGTTGTGAAGTTTTCAAGTTTGGGGTAAAGATTTGATGGATTATGGAACAAGGAGTGGCAAGAGCCTAAGCTTGGGGATGCCCATGTCACCCCCAAGATAATCTAAGGACACCTAAAATCCAAAGCTTGGGGATGCCCCGGAAGGCATCCTCTCGTTCGTCTACTTCTATTGGTAACTTTACTTGGAGCTATATTTTTATTTACCACATGATATGTGTTTTGCTTGGAGCGTCTTGTATGATTTGAGTCTTTAATTTTTAGTTTACCACAATCATAATTTCTGTACACACCTTTTGAGAGAGCCATACATGATTTGGAATTTGTTAGAATACTCTATGTGCTTCGCTTATATCTTTTGAGTTATATAGTTTTGCTCTAGTACTTCACTTATATCTTTTAGAGCACGGTGGTGGATTTGTTTTATAGAAACTATTGATCTCTCATGCTTCACTTAGATTATTTTGAGAGTCTTAAATAGCATGGTAATTTGCTTAAAATCCTAATATGCTAGGTATTCAAGATTAGTAAAATTTTCTTATGAGTGTTTTGAATACTAAGAGAAGTTTGATGCTTGATGATTGTTTTGAGATATGGAGGTAATAATATCAAAGTCATGCTAGTTGAGTAGTTGTGAAATTGAGAAATGCTTGTGTTGAAGTTTGCAAGTCCCGTAGCATGCACGTATGGTAAACATTATGTAACAAATTTGAAACATGAGGTGTTATTTGATTGTCCTCCTTATGAGTGGCAGTCGGGGACAAGCGATGGTCTTTTCCTACCAATCTATCCCCCTAGGAGCATGCGCGTAGTGTCGAGGTTTTTGATGACTTGTAGATTTTTGCAATAAGTATGTGAGTTCTTTATGACTAATGTTGAGTCCATGTATTATACGCACTCTCACCCTTCCATCCTTGCTAGCCTCTTCGATACCGTGCATTGCCCTTTCTCACATTGAGAGTTGGCACAAACTTCGCCGGTGCATCCAAACCCCGTGATATGAGACACTCTTTCACACATAAACCTCCTTATATCTTCCTCAAAACAGCCACCATACCTACCTATTATGGCATTTCCATAGCCATTCCGAGACATATTGCCATGCAACTTTCCACCATTCCGTTTATCATGACACATTCATTATTGTCATATTGCTTAGCATGATCATGTAGTTGACATAGTATTTGTGGCAAAGCCACTGTTCCTAATTCTTTCATACATGTCACTCTTGGTCCATTGCATATCCCGGTACACCGCCGGAGGCATTCATATAGAGTCATCTTTTGTTCTATATCGAGTTGTAATCATTGAGTTGTAAATAAATAGAAGTGTGATGATCATCACTTTCTAGAGCATTGTCCCAAGTGAGGGATTGTAAAAGAAAGGGAGAGAAAGGCCATAAATAAAAAAAGGGGACAAAAAAAAGAAAGGCCAAATAAAAAATGAGAGAAAAAGAGAGAAGGGACAATGTTACTATCCTTTGCCACACTTGTGCTTCAAAGTAGCACCGTAATCTTCATGATAGAGAGTCTCTTGTTTTGTCACTTTCATATACTAGTGGGAATTTTCATTATAGAACTTGGCTTGTATATTCCAACAATGGGCCTCCTCAAGTGCCCTAGGTCTTTGTGAGCAAGAAAGTTGGATGCACACCCACTTAGTTTCTTTTGTTGAGCTTTCATACATTTATAGCTCTAGTGCATCCGTTGCATGGCAATCCCTACTCCTTGCATTAACATCAATCGGTGGGCATCTTCATAGCCCATTGATTAGCCTCGTTGATGTGAGACTTTCTCCTTTTTATCTTCTCCACATAACACCCCTCATTATATTCTATTCCACCCATAGTGCTATGTCCATGGCTCGCGCTCATATATTGCGTGAAAGTTTATAGGTTTGAGGTTACTAAAGTATGAAACAATTGCTTGGCTTGTCATCGGGGTTGTGCATGATGAGAGCATTCTTGTGTGACAAAAATGGAGCATGACTAAACTATATGATTTTGTAGGGATGAACTTTCTTTGGCCATGTTATTTTGAGAAGACATAATTGCTTTGTTAGTATGCTTGAAGTATTATTATTTTTATGTCAATATGAACTTTTGTCTTGAATCTTTCGGATCTGAATATTCATACCACAATTAAGAAGAATTACATTAAAATTATGCCAAGTAGCCCTACGCATAAAAAATTCTATTTTTATCATTTACCTACTCGAGGACGAGCAGGAATTAAGCTTGGGGATGCTTGATACGTCTCCAACGTATCTATAATTTTTGATTGCTCCATTCTATATTACCTATTGTTTTGGACATTATTGGGCTTTATTATCCACTTTTATATTATTTTTGGGACTAACCTATTAACCGGAGGCCCAGCCTAGAATTGTTGTTTTTGCCCGTTTTAGGGTTTCAAAGAAAAGGAATATCAAACGGAGTCCAAACGGAATGAAACCTTCGGGAACATGATTTTCTCAACGAACAAGACCCAGGAGACTTGGACCCTACGTCAAGACGCAAAAGAGGAGGCCACGAGGTAGGGGGCGCGCCTACCCCCCAGGCATGCCCTCCACCCTCGTGGCCCCCCTGTTGCTCCACCGACGTACTCCTTCCTCCTATATATACCTACGTACCCCCAAACGATCAGATACGGAGCCAAAACCCTAATTCCACCGCCACAACTTTTTGTATCCACGAGATCCCATCTTGGGGCCTGTTCCGGAGCTCCGCCGGAGGGGGCATCGATCACGGAGGGCTTCTACATCAACACCATAGCCCCTCCGATGAAGTGTGAGTAGTTCACCTTAGACCTACGGGTCCATAGTTAGTAGCTAGATGGCTTCTTCTCTCTTTTTTGATCTCAATACAATGTTCTCCCCCTCTCTTGTGGAGATCTATTCGATGTAATCTTCTTTTTGCGGTGTGTTTGTTGAGACCGATGAATTGTGGGTTTATGATCAAGTCTATCTATGAACAATATTTGAATCTTCTCTGAATTATTTTATGTATGATTGGTTATCTTTGCAAGTCTCTTCGAATTATCAGTTTGGTTTGGCCTACTAGATTGATCTTTCTTGCAATGGGAGAAGTGCTTAGCTTTGGGTTCAATCTTGCGGTGTCATTTCCTAGTGATAGTAGGGGCAGCAAGGCACGTATTGTATTGTTGCCATCGAGGATAACAAGATGGGGTTTTCATCATATTGCATGAGTTTATCCCTCTACATCATGTCATCTTGCTTAAGGCGTTACTATGTTTTCATTAACTTAATAATCTAGATGCATGCTGGATAGCGGTCGATGAGTGGAGTAATAGTAGTAGATGCAGGCAGGAGTCGGTCTACTTGTCTCAGACGTGATGCCTATATACATGATCATACCTAGATATTCTCATAACTATGCTCAATTATGTCAATTGCTCAACAGTAATTTGTTCACCCACTATAGAATACTTATGCTCTCGAGAGAAGCCACTAGTGAAACCTATGCCCCCCGGGTCTATCTTCATCATATTAATCTCCCAATACTTAGTTATTTCCTTTGCTTTTATTTTACTTTGCATCTTTATCACAAAAACACCAAAAATATTATCTTATCATATCTATCAGATCTCACTCTTATCACGTTGGTTGCGAGGATTTATTTGTTTTGTGCAGGTGCGAGGGACTTGCGCATAGCCTCCTACTGGATTGATACCTTGGTTCTCAAAAACTGAGGGAAATACTTACACTACTTTGCTGCATCATCCCTTCCTCTCCGGGGAGAACCAACACAGTGCTCAAGAGGTAGCAACAAGGATTTCTCCCATCCCTTTTTTATATGTTCATTTACAACAACTTGCACCCGTACATTCTGGTATGGTCAGTACGCCAGGGGCTTTCGTTTACCCCATAATACAACGTGAGAAGTCCGAACACTTTCGACAGTGCGGCACCCCGAACTTATAGCATTATATGCATCAGCTCCGAATCATGTCTTGGGTCAATAGTTGGGTTTGCCCGGCTCCCATGCTTTGGTACCTTACGTTCCGCTATATCGGCTAAGGTAGCACTAGGAGAACTACTGCGATTGTGTCCCGGTTCTTCCGGACAAGCACCTCAGTAGAGAAAGCCGAAAACTGACTGTCATGATAAGGCGAGAGCTGGTCGCTGTTCGAGAGGTCTCAAGTCCTTAAAGACTTTTTCCGCTTTGGGCGAGGAGTCAGCCTTGCCCGACTTAGGCGTATATAGGGCCCAAATTCGGCCTTCCGAATACTAGGGGCTTCGCCAAAATTTAAAATTGTAGACTTCTATGGCTAAGTGAGAGTGATAAAGCCTTATAGTCTGATTGCCTGGTTCATTGTGCTGAACACCTCCCTTGAAGGATCCAAAATTGGGATAAAGAGTGCTCAGGTTTATCCCGAACACCCAAGTATTAGTTACATGGGGGCAGAAGCCGACGACTGGCCAACTCTCAGATTTTATAAACGGCCGCACAGAAGGTAATATTTTAAATTCAAAAAGCGTTGCATAGCGCAAATGAACTCGTTTCATATTACAGGATCACATGAGCATGTTCATTCAAAAATTACATCTCTGGCACAAGGTAATATTTTAAATTCAAAAAGCGTTGCATAGCGCAAATGAACTCGTTTCATATTACAGGATCACATGAGCATGTTCATTCAAAAATTACATCTCTGGCACATTCCTCCGCCACAAGGCGGGAACCCTTCAGGACACTGTCATAATACATTTCGGGGTAGCGATGCTCCTTGCCCTTCGACGGACCCTCCTTCACCAGCTTCAGGGTGTCCAGCTTCGCCCAGTGCACCTTCGCCCGGGCAAAAGCCCTGCGCGCACCCTCGATGCAGATAGACCTCTTTATGGCAAAAGCCCTGCGCGCACCCTCGATGCAGACGGACCAGACCGAAGTAGCTGCCGGGCAGGGGCTCGCCAGGCCATATCCGGACTATAAGACCCTTCATGGCCTGTTCGGCCGCCTTGTGAAGCTCGACCAATTGCTTTAGCTGGTCGCTCAAGGGCATTGGGTGTTCGGTCCCAGTATACTGAGACCAGAACAACTTTTCCGTCGAGCTCCCCTCCTCAGCTCGGTAAAACTCCGCGGCATCTAGTACACTGCGGGGAAGATCTGCGAACGCTCCTGGAGAGCTCCGAACTCGGGTAAGTAAAAGGAAAGTTTCCTTCACATGCTTGCTTTGCATAATGAATGCCTTACCCGCTGCTATCTTCTTCACCACATCCATCTCCTGGAGGGCCTTGTGGGCTTCGGCCTTGGCGCTCCGTGTGCTTTCGAGCGCCTTCGCAAGCTCGGACTCTCGCGTCTTAGAGTCAAGCTCCAAGGACTCGTGTTTTTTGGCGAGAGCCTCGAGCTCTTGCTGCACCTCGCCTACCCGGGCTTCTTGCTTTTCCCGCTCAAGGCGCTCCTTGGCCGCTTTGTCTTCGGCCTCGGACATCGCCTTCTTCAGGGTCGCCACCTCGGTCGTGGCCCCTGGCAAATTCATGATGATCCTATTACTTTACAAACCGAGCTTCTTTTTTAATGTATAGACAAGGTATTGCTTACCTTTGCTCTCCTCGAGCTACCTCTTGGTAAGGCCGAGCTCGTCCTCAGACCACTCCAGGTCCTGCTTCAGTGCAGCAACCTCCGCAGTACGTGCGGCAGCGGCCAGCAGCGAAGCCTGCACATGCACACAGACATATTCTGATTAGACTCCTCAGTCATTATTTGATCCTCTATTCGGCCTTTCTTCGCGAACGCCAAACAAAGCATCAGGGGCTACTGTCTATGTGGTAATATTTTCCTATATTTTGATTGCTTACCTGAAAGCCTGTTAGGAGGCTGGCACAAGCTTCGGTCAGTCCGTTCTTGTCGGAATGAACTTTCTCGATCACCGCACTCATGATAGTGCGGTGCTCTTCATCGATGGAAGCGTCGCGGAGCGCTTCCAGCAAGTTGTCCGGCGCCTCTGGATGGACAGAGGCCACCGGCACGAGAGGCTTGCCCCCCTTAACGGGGGATCGCCTGCCGGAGTCCGGAACCACCGAAGGTTCCGGGGCAGTGTTCGGCTGGGGGCCGAACTTGGAGCCCGTGGGAGTCTTGCTCCCTTTGCGCCTAGGGTCTAGAAGGTCACCTCGAGGCGCCCCCAGGACTACCTCCCCTCGGCTCGGTGCCCTTTGGGACAACACCTCGACGTTGTCGGTAGGGCAAGGGGTGGAGGCGGTCGGAAGTGAATCGCTATTCATATCCGACGAATCCAATGAACCGTCCGACGAAGATACGTCGAGACGGGCTCGGGACGGACTGCATAATCATATTCGGCGTAATGAGTAGTAATGCAAATAAACATACCATGAATTACTATGGTATCCGGATACTTACGACTTCGCCAGGGGCTTCTCCCTGGGTAACCACTCGTCGCCGCTGTAGGCGGCCGTCGTGGAGCAGTCCGGAAGGAGGGTCCTTCCCTTCTTGGACCCTTCGGCTTCCCCGGTTGGGTCGGCCTTCCTTTTCTTGTCTCCCCCGGCTGGGGGGGGGAGAACTTTCTTCTTCCTCCTCCTTGTTTTCGTGGGAGGAGTGTGCGTCGGAGTTATCGGACGATGAGTCCGATATAACCTTGCGTCCGGAAGGAGGGCCCTTCCCTTCTTGGACCCTTCGGCTTCCCCGGTTGGGTTGGCCTTCCTTTTCTTGTCTCCCCCGGCTGGGGGGGAGAACTTTCTTCTTCCTCCTCCTTGTTTTCATGGGAGGAGTGTGCATCGGAGTTATCGGACGATGAGTCCAATATAACCTTGCGTCGGAGACCCTTTCGGGTCCCCGTGGCCTTCTTCTGGGCCTTCTTCACCGGCACCTCATAAGGCGCCGGAACCAGCATCTCTGTTAGGAGAGCATCTGCAGGATCTTCAGGCAGGGGGGCTGGGCAATCGATCTGCTCCGCTGTCTCTACCCAGTCCTGTTAATGGCATGGGAGCTTAGATCCCGCACATGATTAAACTGGGGCAAATAAATATCCTGTGAGATATAAAAACTTACCGGATTGGCATGGCGCTTTGCGCTGAGTCTGTGGTCCTCGGTAAGGGGATGAGGTACCTCGGCGCCCTTGAACAGCACCCTCTAGACGTCCTTGTGCGTCGTGTCGAAGAGCTCTCGCAGCGTCTGGTGCTTGGCCGGGTCGAACTCCCACAAATTGAATGCCCGTCGTTGACATGGGAGAATCCGGCGGAAGAGCATGACCTGGACCACGTTGATGAGCTTGATTTTCTTGCTCATCATGTTCCTTATGCAGGTCTGGAGTCCGGTCAGCTCTACCGGGGAACCCTAGGACAGGCCCTTCTCTTTCCAGGAAGTGAGCCGCGTGGGGATTCCGGATCGAAATTTGGGGGCCGCCACCCAGTTGGTGTCGCGCGGCTCGGTGATGTAGAACCACCCCGATTGCCACCCCTTTATGGTCTCCACATAGGAGCCTTCGAGCCAGGTGACGTTAGGCATTTTGCCCACCATGGCGCCTCCGCACTCTGCTTGCTGGCCGACCACCACCTTCGGTTTAACATTGAAGGTCTTCAGCCACAGGCCGAAGTGGAGCCTGATGCGGAGGAAGGCCTTGCACACGACGATAAACACCAAGATGTTGAGGATGAAATTGGGGGCCAGATCATGAAAATCCAGCCCGTAGTAGAACATGAGCCCGCGGACAAATGGGTGGAGGGGAAATCCCAGTCCGCAGACGAAGTGGGTAAGAAAAACTACCCTCTCATGGGGTTCAGGCGTAGGGATGATCTGCCCCGCATCTGGCACCGGTGCGCGATATCCGGCTTCCCGTAACTTTGTGATGTTCTCCTCCATGATGGAGGAGACCATCCACTTGCCTCCCGCTCCGGACATGCTTGGAGTGGTTTGAGAAGAAAGACGCGAACTTGGGCGCTGGAGTTCGAGTGTGCAAGAATGGATAAGCAAGGAGGAAGAAGGCGTGGGTAAAAAGGGTGAATCCTTGTCCCTTTATAAGGGCGGAAGAGGCGATGCGCCTCCCCAGTTGCCTGGTAAAATCGCTTAGTCCCCAAGCGCCATAACTGATGGAGCGGTTGGGTTACCCACGTCCGTATTGATGAGAATCCCGTAATAAGGGGGACGCGATCTCTGCTTTGACAAGACATGTTAAGAAAACCACCTCGTGATATGTGCAGTGCTGGTTGAGAAAAACGGTTCGAATAATGACCGGGCCATGACATGATGTCATGCTGTCAAAACATGTCAGCAGATTAGATTTGTGGAAATATTATTCTCTCTATGGTGGTATGTGGAACTTGTTTTGCAGAGCCAGACACTATCCTTGTGTTCAAAATCTTCTATGGAGTATTCGGAAGAAGAACCCGCCTTGCAATGCCGAAGACAAAACTGCGTGCCGGACTCATCGTCATTGAAGCCTGGTTCAGGGGCTACTGAGGGAGTCCTGGATTAGGGGGTCTCCGAACAGCCGTACTATATCCTTTGGCCAGACTGTTGGATAATGAAGATACAAGATTGAAGACTTCGTCCCGTGTCCGGATTAGACTCTCCTTGGCGTGGAAGGCAAGCTTGGCAATACGAATATGTATATCTCCTCCCTTGTAACCGACTTTGTGTAACCCTAGCCCCCTTCGGTGTCTATATAAACCGAAGGGTTTAGTCTGTAGGACAACAACAATCATACCATAGGCTAGCTTCTAGGGTTTAGCCTCTATGATCTCGTGGTAGATCAACTCTTGTAATACTCATATCATCAAGATCAATCAAGCAGGATGTAGGGTATTACCTCCATCAAGAGGGCCCGAACCTGGGTAAACATCGTGTCCCCTGCCTCCTGTTACCATTCGCCTTAGACGCACAGTTCGGGACCCCCTACCCGAGATCCGCCGGTTTTGACACCGACAGCCATGCTCTACGGCTTAGAATCAGGATTTCAAAGACGTTTTGAATGTCATGGACCATACGAGATGTTCCAGGAGTTGAAGTTAATATTTCAAGCAAATGCCCGAGTTGAGAGATATGAAGTCTCCAACAAGTTCTATAGCTGCAAGATGGAGGAGAACAGTTCTGTCAGTGAACACGTACTCAGAATGTCTGGGTATCATAACCACTTGACTCAGCCAGGAGTTATTTTTCCGGATGGTAGTGTTATTGACAGAGTTCTTCAATCACTGCCACCAAGCTACAAAGGCTTCATGATGAACTATAATATGCAAGGGATGGATAAGACAATTCTCGAGCTCTTCGCTATGCTCAAAGTTGCAGTGGTAGAAATCAAGAAAGAGCCTCAAGTGTTGATGGTTAACAAGACCACTAGTTTCAAGAAAAAGGGCAAGGGAAAGAAGGGGAACTTCAAGAAGAATGGCAAGCAAGTTGTCACTCCCGGGAAGAAGCCTAACTCTGGACCCAATCCTGAAACTGAGTGCTTCTACTGCAAAGGGACTAGTCACTGGAAGCGGAACTGCCCCAAGTATTTGGCGGATAAGAAGGATGGCAAAGTGAACAAAGGTATATTTGATATACATGTTATTGATGTGTACCTTACTAATGCTCGTAGTAACGCCCGGGTATTTGATACTGGTTCTCTTTCTCATATTTGCAACTCGAAATAGGGGCTACAGATTAAACGAAGATTGGCTAAGGATGAGGTGATGATGCGCATCAGGAATGGTTCCAAGGTCAATGTGATCGCCGTCGGCGCGCTACCTCTACATCTACCTTCGGGATTAGTTTTAGACCTGAATAATTGTTATTTGGGGCTAGCGTTGAGCATGAACATTATATTTGGATCTTGCTTGATGTGAGATGGTTATTCATTTAAATCAGAGAATAATGGTTGTTCTATTTATATGAGTAATATCTTTTATGGTCATGCACCCTTGAAGAGTGGTCTATTTTTGTTGAATCTCGATCATGGTGATACACATATTCATAATATTGATGCCAAAAGATGCAAAGTTGATAATGATAGTGCAACATATTTGTGGCACTGCCATTTAGGTCATATTGGTATAAAGCACATGAAGAAACTCCATGCGGATGGACTTTTGGAATCACTTGATTATGAATCATTTGATGATTGCGAACCATGACTCATGGGAAAGATGGCTAAAACTCCGTTCTCCGGAACAATGGAGCGAGCCAATGACTTAATGGAAATAATACATACCGTTGTATGCAGTCCAATGAGTGTTGAGGCATGCGGCGGGTATCATTATTTTCTGACCTTCACAGATGATTTGAGCATATATGGGTATATCTACTTGATGAAACACAAGTCCGAAACATTTGAAAAGTTCAAAGAATTTCAAAGTGAAGTGGAGAATCATCGTAACAAGAAAATAAAGTTTCTATGATCTGATCGCGGAGGCGAATATTTGAGTTACGAGTTTGGTCTTCATGTAAAACAATGTGGAACAGTTTCACAACTCAAGCCACCTAGAACACCACAGGGTAATGGTGTGTCCGAATGTCGTAACCGTACTTTATTATATATGGTGCGATCTATGATGTCTCTTACCGATTTACCACTCTCGTTTTGGGGTTATGAATTAGAGACAGCTACATTCACTTTAAATAGGGCACCATCTAAATCCTTTGAGACCACACCGTATGAACTATGGTTTGGCAAGAACCTAAGATGTCGTCTCTTAAAGTTTGGGGTTGCGATGCTTATGTGAAAAAGCTTCATCCAGATAATCTCGAACCCAAATCGGAGAAGTGCGTCTTCATAGGGTACCCCAAAGAAATTGTTGGGTACACCTTGTATCACATATCCGAAGGCAAGATCTTTGTTGCTAAGAATGGATCCTTTCTAGAGGAGTTTCTCTCGAAAGAAGTGAGTGGGAGGAAAGTAGAACTTGATGAGGTAATTGTACCTTCTCTCTAATTGGAAAGTAGCTCATCACAGAAAATCGTTCCCGTGATGCCTACACCAACTAGAGAGGAAGCTAATGATAATGATCATGAAACTTCAGATCAAGTTACTACCGAACCTCGTAGGTCAACCAGAATACGTTGCGCACCAGAGTGGTACGGTAATTGATATGTCTCCAACGTATCTATAATTTTTTATTGTTCCATGCTATTATATTATCCATCTTGGATGTTTTATATGCATTTATATGCTATTTTATATGATTTTTGGGACTAACCTATTAACCTAGAGCCTAGTGCCAGTGCCAGTTTCTGTTTTTTTCTTGTTTTTGAGTTTTACAGAAAAGGAATACCAAACGGAGTCCAATTGACGTCCAACTTTTGATGATTTTTTATGGACCAAAAGAAGCCCCTGGAGTAAAATAGTTGGGCCAGAAGAGTCCCGATCCATCCACGAGGGTGGAGGGCACGCCCTACCCCCTGGGCACGCCCCCCTGCCTCATGGATAACTCGGAGACCCCCCTGACTTGTTCTCGACGCCAACCTCTCCTATAAATCCCCAAACCTCTAGAAAATAACCTAGATCTGGAGTTTCGCCGCCGCAAGCCTCTGCAGCCACCAAAAACCAATCGGGACCCTGTTCTGGCACCCTACCGGAGGGGGGATCCATCACCGGTGGCCATCTTCATCATCTCGGCGCTCTCCATCATGAGGAGAGAGTAGTTCACCCTCAGGGCTGAGGGTATGTACCAGTAGCTATGTGTTTGATCTCTCTCTAGATCTCTCTCGTGTTCTTGATATGGCACGATCTTGATGTACCACGAGCTTTGCTATTATAGTTGGATCTTATGATGTTTCTCCCCCTCTATCTCCTTGTGATGAATTGAGTTTTCCCTTTGAAGTTATCTTATCGGATTGAGTATTTAAGGATTTGAGAACACTAGATGTATGTCTTGCACGTGCTTATCTATGGTGACAATGGGATATTCACGTGATCCACTTGATGTATGTTTTGGTGATCAACTTGCGAGTTCTGTGACCTTGTGAACTTATGCATAGGGGTTGGCACATGTTTTCGTCTTGACTCTCCGGTAGAAACTTTGGGGAACTCTTTGAAGTTCTTTGTGTTGGTTGAATAGATGAATCTGAGATTGTGTGATGCATATCGTATAATCATACCCGCGGATACTTGAGGTGACATTGGAGTATCTAGGTGACATTAGGATTTTGGTTGATTTGTGTGTTAAGGTGTTATTTTACTATGGAGTCTAGGGCTGTTTGTGACACTTATAGGAATAGCCCAATGGATTGATCGGAAAGAATATCTTTGAGGTGGTTTCGTACCCTACAATAATCTCTTCGTTCGTTCTCCGCTATTAGTGACTTTGGAGTGACTCTTTGTTGCATGTTGAGGGATAGTTATATGATCTAATTATGTTATCCTTGTGGAGAGAACTTGCACTAGTGAAAGTATGAACCCTAGGCCTTGTTTCGAAGCATTGCAATACCATTTGTGCTCACTTTTATCATTAGTTACCTTGCTGTTTTTATATTTTCAGATTACAAAAACTTATATCTACCATCCATATTGCACTTGTATCACCATCTCTTCGCCGAACTAGTGCACCTATACAATTTACCATTGTATTGGGTGTGTTGGGGACACAAGAGACTCTTTGCTATTTGGTTGCAGGGTTGTTTGAGAGAGACCATCTTCATCCTACGCCTCCCATGGACTGATAAACCATAGGTCATCCACTTGAGGGAAATTTGCTACTGTCCTACAAACCTCTGCACTTGGAGGCCCAACAACGTCTACAAGAAGAAGGTTGTGTAGTAGACATCAGTAATCCTGTTCTGGAAGTCATGTTACTAGACCATGACGAACCTCCGAACTATGAGGAAGCGATGATGAGCCCAGATTCCGGAAAATGGCTTGAGGCCATGAAATCTTAGATGGGATCTATGTATGAGAACAAAGTATGGACTTTGGTTGACTTGCCCGATGATCGGCAAGCCATACAAAATAAATGGATCTTCAAGAAGAAGACTGACGCTGATGGTAATGTTACTATCTAGAAAGCTCGAATTGTCGTGAAAGGTTTTCGACAAGTTCAAGGAGTTGACTACGATGAGACTTTCTCACCCATAGCGATGTTAAGTCTGTCCATACCATGTTAGCAATTGCCGCGTTTTATGATTATGAAATCTGGCAAATGGACGTCAAGACTGCATTCCTTAATGGATTTCTTAAAGAAGAGTTGTATATGATGCAACCAGAAGGTTTTGTCGATCAGAAAGGTGCTAACAAAGTGTGCAAGCTCCAGCGATCCATTTATGGACTGGTGCAAGCATCTCGGAGTTGGAATATACGCTTTGATGAGGTGATCAAAGCATATGGTTTTATATAGACTTTTAGAGAAGCTTGTATTTACAAGAAAGTGAGTGGGAGCTCTATAGCATTTCTAATATTATATGTGGATGACATATTGTTGATTGGAAATGATATAGAATTTCTAGATAGCATAAAAGGATACTTGAATAAGAGTTTTTCAATGAAAGATCTCGGTGAAGCTGCTTATATATTGGGCATCAAGATATATAGAGATAGATCAAGACGCTTAATTGGACTTTCACAAAGCACATACCTTGATAAAGTTTTGAAGAAGTTCAAAATGGATCAGTCAAAGAAAGGGTCCATAAAGAGGATTAAACCCACACATAATGTGAAGAAGAAGAATAAAAGACGGTGAAGCAAAGGTAAAAAGGTATCCCTCCCAAATGATGTTGCTCCTATTACTCATTGTGATGATGATAATTGCTATACTATTGGTGCTATCCATACTATTGATGATGAGAGTGATTATGCTTATGATATGCAAAGGCCCAAGCTTGGGGATGCTATGTTTGATGAGAATGACATGTTTGAGAATTTATTTGCTGCAATTAATGTTTGTCCCAAGCTTGGGGATGCTACATTTTATGAATATGATATTTTTAACCTCCCAAGTTTTGATATGCAAATTTATTATGATGATATTATGCCTCTTATTTATGATGATTATACTGATGAAAGTGGATTTGGAAGAGTGTCAACTTTAGGAAGTAACGATCGCACTATTTTGGAGGATGTTCAATCTTCTTGTGATAATTATAAAAGTGGATTTGGAGAGGTCATGACTTTATTTAGTAATGATTCCACTATCTTGGAAGAGGTTTCAATTGATTATGATGAGAACAAAGTTGCTACTTATGATGATTATTGTGATGATACTTATGGTATAAAAAGTAGTGATGATTATATTTACAAAACTTGTCATGATTATAATTACCCTTTTTCTGAACATTACTCTTTTAATGTGGAAACAATTTATAGTATTCGAGTTTCTTATGACACTCCCACTATTCCGAATGAGAAGAATTTTGCTTATGTGGAGAGTATTAAATTTTCTATGCTTGGGTATCATGAAAATAATGCTTTATGTGATGGTTATATTGTTGAATTCATTCATGATGCTACTGAAAATTATAATGAGGGAGGAATATATGCTTGTAGGAATTGCAATAATATCAAGTTTCCTCTCTAGGTGCTTAAAATCTTGAAGTTATGCTTGTTTTGCTTTCCTATGCTAGTTGATTCTTGTTCCCATAAATTGTTTGATCACAAAATCCCTATACATAGGAAGTGGGTTAGACTTAAATGTGCTAGCCATATTCTTCATGATGCTCTCTTTATGTTTTAATTCTTATCTTTTATGTGAGCACCATTGAAATCATCATGCCTAGCTAGAAAGGCATTAAAGAAAAACGCTTGTTGGGAGACAACGCAACATGTATACCTACTGTTTTTGTGTGTTCACATGATTATGATACTTCAGTAATCATTTTTTATAGCTTTTGTTTCAATAAAGTGCCAAGTAAGACCTTTGGGATGATCTATGGTAATAGTTGATTTGATCTTGCTAAAAAACAGAAACTTTTGAGCTCAGGAAAATAATTCTAATTTTTAACAGAAGCGTGATAAAATACTGATTCTTTTTGCAGAACATTAATAAACAAATTGCCTAAGACTTCCTAATTTATCAGGATTTTTGGAGTTACAGAAGTATTCGAGAGTTACAGATTACTACAGACTGTTCTATTTTTGACAGATTCTATTTTCGATGCATAGTTTACTTGTTTTCTAGTTTCTATGGCTTATATTGCTTAATATAAATTGTAGAAATGATAGGGTCTAGTAGGCATCATGTGAGAAAAATTATGAATCTTGTCTTGACAGTACCTAAGTGGTGATTTGCTTTATTATACTAACCGAGCTTACGAGTTTTCTGTTAAGTTTTGTGTTGTGAAGTTTTCAAGTTTTGGGTAAAGTTTCGATGGGCTATGGAATAAGGAGTGGCAAGAGCCTAAGCTTGGGGATTCCCAAGGCACCCTGAGGTAATATTCAAGGACAACCAAGAGCCTAAGCTTGGGGATGCCCCGGATGGCATCCCCTCTTTCGTCTACGTTCATCGGTAACTTTACTTGGAGCTATATTTTTATTCACCACATGATATGAGTTTTGCTTGGAGCATCATTTTATTTTATTAGAATTTTATTTCTGTTATTTAGAGTAATTTTTTGCATCTTTTAGTTCAATAAAAATGTCAAGTATAACCTTTACCATGCTTATTTTGCAAGTCCATATGTTGCTATTTTGAAAACAGAAAGTTTGATGTTATGTTTTGAATATTGGTGAATAGTCAGAACATGATAAAATCTTGAAATTTTTAGACAATGAGTAAAAACAAATTATCTACAGTGTGGTAATTTTTCAGAATTTTTGGATTTAAATAAGTATGATTCCTCCTGCATTACAGACTATCCTATTTAGACAGATTGCTGTTATGTTTGCATTGTTTGCATATGTTTGCTTGTTTAATGATTCTATTTGAATATAGGACTCTAAAATATGCAAAGGCATTTAGTAGGAAATATCAAATTATAATTTTAGTGATTTTCTATAGTAGATAATGATAAGGTTTATGCATGGATTTATACTAACTTATCTCACGAGTTCTTGTTGAGTTTTGTGTGGATGAAGTTTTTGAGATTTAGGGAAACCGCGATATGAAGGGAATTAAGGAGACACAAAAGCTCAAGCTTGGGGATGCCCAAGGCATCCCTAGCTAATATTTCAAGAATTCTCAAGCATCTAAGCTTGGGGATGCCCTAGTAGGCATCCCACCTTTCTTCTTCAACAACTATCGGTTAGTTTTGGTTGGGCCTAAGTTTTTGCTTCTTCACATGATATGTGCTATCCTTGCAATGTAATTTTATTTTGTTTTGCTTGATGTTTGAATAAAATACTTAAGATCTGAAATTTTATTTATCAGAAGGAGTCTTCACATAGTTACATAATTATTCAACTACTCACTGATCTTCACTTATATCTTTTGGAGTAGTTTGTCATTTTCTCTCATGCTTCACTTATATTATTTTGAGAGTCTTAAACAACATGGTAATTCTCTTTGGTTATAAATTTAGTCCTAATATGATAGGCATCCAAGAGGGATATAATAAAAACTTTCATATGAAGTGCATTGAATACTATGAGAAGTTTGATTCCTTATGATTGTTTTGAGATATGAAGATGGTGATATTAGAGTCATGCTAGTGGAGTAGTTGTGAATTCGAGAGATACTTGTGTTAAAGTTTGTGATTCCCGTAGCATGCACGTATGGTGAACCGTTATGTGATGAAGTTGGAGCATGATTTATTTATTGATTATCTTCCTTATGAGTGGCGGTCGGGGACGAGCGATGGTCTTTTCCTACCAATCTATCCCCCTAGGGGCATGCGCATAGTACTTCATTTCGATGACTAATAGATTTTTGCAATAAGTATGTGAGTTCTTTATGACTAATGTTGAGTCCATGGATTATACACACTCTCACCCTTCCACCATTGCTAGCCTCTCTTGTGCCGTGCAACTTTCGCCGGTACCATACACCCACCATTTACCCTCCTCAAAACAGCCACCATACCTACCTATTATGGCATTTCCATAGCCATCCTGAGATATATTGTCATGCAACTTTCCACTGTTCCGTTTATTATGACACGCTCCATCATTGTCATATTGCTTTGCATGATCATATAGTTGACATCGTATTTGTGGTAAAGCCACCGTTCATAATTCTTTCTTACATGTCACTCTTGATTCATTGCACATCCCGGTACACTGCCGGAGGCATTCATATAGAGTCATATTTTGTTCTAAGTATCGAGTTGTAATTAAATTAAAGTGTGGTGATCTTCATTATTAGAGCATTGTCCCAGTGAGGAAAGGATGATGGGGACTATGATTCCCCCACAAGTCGGGATGAGACTCCGGACGAAAAATAAAAAAGGAAAAAAATAAAGGCCCAAAAAAACAAAAAACAAATGAGAGAAAAAGAGAGAAGGGGCAATGCTACTATCCTTTTACCACACTTGTGCTTCAAAGTAGCACCATGATCTTCATGATAGAGAGTCTCCTATGTTGTCACTTTCATTTACTAGTGGGAATTTTCATTATAAGAACTTGGCTTGTATATTCCAATGATGGGCTTCCTCAAAATGCCCTAGGTCTTCGTGAGCAAGCAAGTTGGATGCACACCCACTTAGTTTGTTTTTGAGCTTTCATACACTTATAGCTATAGTGCGTCCGTTGCATGGAAATCCCTACTCACTCACATTGATATCTATTGATGGGAAACTCCATAGCCCGTTGATACGCCTAGTTGATGTGAGACTATCTTCCCCTTTTTCTATTCTCCACAACCACCATTCTATTCCACCTTTAGTGCTATATCCATGGCCCACGCTCATGTATTGCGTGAAGATTGAAAAAGTTTGAGAACATCAAAAGTATGATTAAATACTTTGTGTGATGAAGATAGAGCATAGCCAGACTATATGATTTTGTAGGGATAGCTTTCTTTGGCCATGTTATTTTGAGAAGACATGATTGCTTTGTTCGTATGCTTGAAGTATTACTGTTTTTATGTCAATATTAAACTTTTGTTTTGAATCTTATGGATCTGAATATTCTTGCCACAATAGAGAAGATTACATTGATAAATATGTTAGGTAGCATTCCACATCAAAAATTCTGTTTTTATCATTTACCTACTCGAGGACGAGCAGGAATTAAGCTTGGGGATGCTTGATACGTCTCCAGCGTATCTATAATTTTTGATTGTTCCATGCTATTATATTATCCATCTTGGATGTTTTATATGCATTTATATGGTATTTTATATGATTTTTGGGACTAACCTATTAACCTAGAGCCCAGTGCCAGTTTCTGTTTTTTCCTTGTTTTTGAGTTTTACAGAAAAGGAATACCAAACGGAGTCCAATTGACGTGCCAATTTTTGATGATTTTTTATGGACCAAAAGAAGCCCTCGGAGTAAAATAGTTGGGCCAGAAGAGTCCCGAGCCATCCACGAGGGTGGAGGGCGCGCCCTACCCCCTGGGCGCTCCCCCTGCCTCGTGGATGACTCGGAGACCCACCCTGACTTTTTCTCGATGCAACCTCTCCTATAAATCCCCAAACCTCCAGAAAATAACCTAGATCGAGAGTTCCACCGCCGCAAGCCTCTGTAGCCACCAAAAACCAATCGGGACCCTGTTCCGGCACCCTGCCGGAGGGGCGATCCATCACCGGTGGCCATCTTCATCATCCCGGCACTCTCCATGAAGAGTAGGGAGTAGTTCACCCTCGGGGCTGAGGGTATGTACCAGTAGCTATGTGTTTGATCTCTCTCTCTCTCTCGTGTTCTTGATATGTCACGATCTTGATGTACCGTGAGCTTTGCTATTATAGTTGGATCTTATGATGTTTCTCCCCTCTATCTCCTTGTGATGAATTGGGTTTTCCCTTTGAAGTTATCTTATAGGATTGAGTCTTTAAGGATTTGAGAACACTTGACGTATGCCTTGCATGTGCTTATCTGTGGTGACAATGGGATATTCACGTGATCCACTTGATGTATGTTTTGGTGATCAACTTGCGAGTTCGTGACCTTGCGAACTTATGCATAGGGGTTGTCACACGTTTTCATCTTGACTCTCCGGTAGAAACTTTGGGGCACTCTTTCAAGTTCTTTTTGTTGGTTGAATAGATGAATCTGAGATTGTGTGATGCATATCGTATAATCATACCCGCGGATACTTGAGGTGACATTGGAGTATCTAGGTGACATTAGGGATTTGGTTGATATGTGTCTTAAGGTGTTATTTTACTACGAACTCTAGGGATCACTACAAAAAAAGACACTTCCATGATGATACGTGTTTGTCATAGTAGGTCATGTTTTCTGTCATGCATGTACATCCAGGACGATTTTATGACAGAATCAAGATAGTCATACCTGTGCTGTCGTAGAAGTGTTCCATGACATTACTAAAATTATCATCAGAGAAGTGTCCACTTCCATGACAATAAATCGCGCGTCATAGAAGTGCTTTCGTCAAGGGTGACCGACATGTGGCATCGACCGTAACGGCTCACCATTAAGCTATCGGGTCTGGTTTTGGATCCGATAACCCGTTAACAGCCCGGACCAATGGGGATTTTCCACATGTAAAATTCTCATTGGCCGACGGAACCACGTGTCAGCTCCTCGTTGGGACAGATGTCATCCACTCATTGGACAGAAGGCACCTATGATACGTCGACACGTGGCACAGCCCAATAGAGGCCCATTCTGGTGAAAAGGCCGACCCAGCTAAAGGCCCACCATGTTTTTTGAGACACTAGTGGGCTGGCCCGTTAACAACCTGCCATGTTTTGGGTCAAATTGAGGCCCATATCAAATCAGGCCCGTTCACAGCCTGCCGAGTTTTGGGCCAAATTATGGCCCATATCGGATCAGGCCCGTTAACAGGCCACTATACCTTTGGGCCCATTCTAAGACAGGTTTGTATTTTAGCTTGTTAAATACCCGTTTACCAGTTCGACCCGATAATAGTTTCGGCCTTTTAGCGGCCCGTGGAGTATTTGGGACGTTGTCGGCCCGGTTTAACTTTAGGCCATTTAACGGCCCACGCAGAAACTGGGCTATTTCTTGTCCGAAGTAACTTTAGGCCTCTTAATGGCCTGTAGTCTTTGTGGATAAATTTTAGCCCAACTGGCCTATCGGCCTGTCAATGGCCCGTGTAACAGTTGGGCCTAATTATAGCCGTGTTGAATCCGGCCTGCTTACAGCCCATCTGATAGTGGCCCGTGAAACTTTTGGGCCTATGGCCCGCGTGGATACCGGCCTACTTAAAGCCCATAATTTTATTGGGCCAAACATGCCCGAGATATATTTTGGCCTGTTAACTAGTCGTCCTATTTGGGCCCAACATGGGCCTTAGGCAGTTTCAGCCTGTATTGGCCCATGAATTTTTCGGCTCAACGCTAGCCCAATTTAGGTTTTAGCCTGTTAAAAGCCCATGGTATTCTCTGGCCCAGCTGGCCAAAACTTTACTTGTCCTTTTAAAGGCGGGAACCTACTATAGGTTTAGACCTGCTAATGGCCCAAGATTTTTATAGGCCCACGTTTTGGCCCATATGAGTAACAGGCCGGCCTGAAGACCGACAACACTGAGATCCACTGAACCTTCCGGAAATTACAGCATACCGACCAAAGAATAAACCTAGACTATACAATAAAGAAAATACGACATATTACATCCACTGGGAATCAAAGTTCGCTACCAGTGATAATAAAGCACAACATGACCACGAATTACATACACTGGGCATCAAAGGTCGCCACTAGTGCATATAAACGCGTCGACAAAAGAATATACAAAATTGAGAGCACTTCAGAAGGCACTAGACCTGGCAAGGTCGGGCCCCGCAAGCAGCCGAACAAGCTGATGAGACCTCAGTTGTGTCAATGATAGATGCTTCATCCCTAGCTATATGGCACCACAGTGCGCATGGCAGTCCCTGGCATCTTCATTATATCTTTGACTTCAAGTCAGAGCTGAGCTGAAGCAAGCCTTTCCGCTTTAAGTTGAGACTGAAGAAGTCAAACTGATTGAGGCAGCGACTGCATAGAGGTTGTATCACACCTGCTGGTGAGTAGCTTCAACTCACTATCTTCATCAAGACAGGACCTTGAGGTCATCTCGCTGTCCTCAAGATGGTTTGGCTCACTATCTTCCCTAAAGTTCTGCCTAGCATAAGAGATACGACTCTGAAAGAGAAATAAGGAGACACGTAACAAGTTTCACAATTATATAAGCAAATAAATGGATCTGTTCTGCATAAGGAACATGTTTTTACAACTACAATTTAAAACCGGTAGTTGTTGCAAACATCCAATCAGATGTAAACAACAAAGTAAACAGAAGTGGAGGAAATGATGCCTATCCAAATCTATACTAGAACAAAGTTTGAAGGCTTGAGAAGGATGAACTTACATTACATGTTAACACGGGCTGGACAAAGCCCTTCTTCATGTTGATGGAAGGATAATTCAATAAATTCCACAAAGAACATTATTTATAAGTTTTTCCATTATTCTACATTTTGCAAAGAGTAAATATAGATCAAATAATATTGGAAGAAACAGAGGACAATGAAGCTTAGGTGCAGACTGATGATACGTAATCAAATAGCAATTAATTAAGTACATCGTTACAAGGAAAAAGGTATTGACAAGAGGAATGCAGACATCAACATGTGAAGTGGCATTGGCTTTATTCAACATTTTGGTAAGAGTAAATGTAGATATGATAATTTGGAGAAAGTGGAGGGCAGGGAAAATAAGATGCAGAGCAATGCTAGACAATCAACTATGTCGCGATGCAAATACAGCAATACCACCACCGTCCGTTATTACTTGTCGCTCAAATGGATGTATCTAGCACTATTATGTTCTAAATACATCCAATTGATCAACAATTAATTCGATACAGAGGGAGTACATGACAACAGGTACTTACATGAGCAATCCAAAACTTCATAACCATTGTGTTAATTCTACATTTATCTAAGAGTAAATATAGATCTTATAATTTCAAGCAAAGGGAGGATAAATAAGCGAACATTTACAGTGATGCTACATAATCAAACAGCAATGAGTGTAAGTATGCTGACAAAGGGCAAGAGGTACTGACAAGAGAAATTCAGAGCCCAGTATTGTCGTGAGATCCTATGATCCTTTGAGAAAGGAGATTCATCTGAAATTAGTTTTCATACAAGAGAGAAGGTAAGGCACATGCAGAAATTTAGGAGTTCAAATTTTGAATTGATATCATAGACAGTACCCGACGCTGGGCTCTCAGCAGTTCTAATAGGGGTTTGGCCACTGGAGTAGGGGTAAAGTGTGGTACAGTTGGGCCTGTGTTTTCTGTGGCTGCTGATCTATCTGATTAAACAGGTATCACTACCTTTTCTAAGTACCTAGTTTGTACTCCTTGAGGATCTGCACTCACCCTCTTCCTTTTGGACATCTGTTACGAAAGAACAACATTTGACTGCAAAAACATAGTATGAAGACACATGGAATAGGTACAAAAAATGGATAGGTATGTCATATACTCATATATGACGCTTAAACTAAGCAGATGCTGTAACAAAGTAGAAGTAATGCAAGAGGTCAGATGCAAAATATGTGCGACCAATACAACCTTGCCAAGTTAGAGCAAGCACCTTGATGAGTGAATAAGATAGGCCATCCTCCACCATGCCAAGTTTGTTAGCCGGTGGATTGTTCCGCAATATTCCTCTCGTGCGCCCATTCTCACATTCATTTTCATAATGTTCAATACCTGACATGCATGAAAACATAAAAACAAGTGACATTATCTTTGTAATGCAGAAGTGATTCTAATCCAATACTTCCTCCCTGTAAACCACTTTGTGCTATCTCTGCAATTCTTCTAAGAGGTGACATGCATGCTGTAATTTGGTGTGTGCATTAATATAATGTGGCCTACTACTGAAAATATGAGAGCTACAGAAGTGATGATACTTCGCAAATGATAGTTTCAACATATAGTAAAGAAGAACAAGTCGACTTGACCTGACAGATTCAAAATATACTAAGGGAGAATAACTCGACCTGACCAGTCGACCGCAAGAGAAGAGGATCATCTTAAAGAAGAGTAGAAGAGCAAGCAGATTGAAGATATTACAAGTCTTTCTATACAATGTCGGTTGGCCACCCATGATGAACCAGAGCGCACAGAGAAATACCATTCCTTTCGGTCTCTCCATATGTGGCTCACATGCATTTCAAAACTAAAGTAGGAACATTTAGCTAACCAATTAAACATCTCTCAGTTTTACTAATACCAGCATAATATCAGATATGAATTTGTACAACTAAGCTTGTTTAGCTCGATGGGTGGAGCAGTGCTATTACGACACGAACCACGTAGGCATGTGGTCATCATAAAATGGGGAAACTATAAGCATGATGAGTATAGTGTTGACCGTGGCAGTGGAATGGCAGATCTGAAGCTACAAACCGCGAAGGGTAGTTAGCAACCGATGTTTGCTTTGAAATAACAACTAAGATTTGGTATGGACAAGAAAGTACAGTTGTAGCGACCAGACCTCAAACGGTCTGATCTCTGTGCTCAGTTGTCATCCCTGGATCAGTAATGCTGACACCACACAGTACTTGGAGGATTTATAACAGAGTAGCAATCACACACTTATTACATCGAGTGTCTCAATAGAGAACTTATTACAATAAATATGGCTTAAGGCCATCTAATAACGATAACAGCGGAAGGCTTAGAAGATAAGTGAGTCCATCAACTCCAACAGCATCACTGAGTATAGAACCACGACCTAAAACTCCTTAATCATCGTTGAAAAGTCTGCAACATTAACGTTGCAGCCCGAAACGGGTCAGCACATGGAATATGCTGGCAAAGTAACACATAGAGAGTAATGGAATGAAACAGCTATACTATATGCATATTTGGCTGGTGGAAAGCTCTATGGTTACAGTTTTGCGTAAAGCTGATTTTTCCCTACTGCAAAGGAATAAATTTTATTTAACTATCATGCTAGTTGTTAAACATTGAGAATGGTTGACAGCATTCTCAATCCCAGTTAAGCATCATCATTAAACAAAACCCATCAAAATTAAATTTTAGATTAACATGTTGAGATTCACATGATAGTCCAAGTACTAGATACTCAAGATGTCCATAACTGGGGACACGGCTAACCATGATTAGTTTATACACTCTTCAGAGGTTTGCACACTTTTCCCCACAAGACTCGATCGCCTCCGTTTGGTTTCTCGCACTACACGGTGTTGGAGAAACGGATGACCGAGACATAGTCTTTCAGAAGCGCTAGCACCTTACGATGGATAGACCGTTACACCTACTTTCCCCTACATCTGCTAGTCTATCCTGTAAGAGTTTGCACGACTTAATCAACTATGCTAGAGCCCATAATAGCTTGTGGCTGCACACGGAAGTTTCTAGTATGAAAAATCTCCTGATCCCTTTGGGCCTGGGTGGCGGTCCATAAAGAAAAACAGGCAATCCTGGAATACCCAGGTACCTCAATCCACCCAGATGTGTATTTAAGTTGCCACCTTAGATAAACCATTAATTAACAAACTCACATCTGTCATGGATATCACTCACCCAATCCACGTCTACTAGCATAGCATGGCATAATAGGCAAACGTAGAAGTAACTCCCAAAGGTTTGAAAATACAACAGGTAATAGATACTACCTCAAGTACTTCCCATCCCACAATTTAATTAGATCCTAATCATGCAATGTTTGAGGATTGATCTAATGCAATAAAACTGGGTAGTAGGAGGTATGATCAAAGTGTTACTTGCCTTGCTGATGATCCGCGAAACCTAGAGATTCGAATTAACAGGTGGCGCACTCCGGGTATTCTATCGCATACAAACAAACAAGCATAAAATAAGTATTCATCTAATGCACAGGTCAAACTCAAATAAGAGATCTAACCAGAAAGTTCAATTTAAGAACTCCGCTTTGCAAAAAGAATCAAATCAAACGAAGCAACGAAAGTCAAACGGCAAAAGAAACATGCTTCGTTTACTATTCTAGATCTAGGGCAATTTTTACAGTGGCAAAAACTTGTTTAAGTTTGTTAAACGGATAGAGGGTTTCGAGACGAAACTCCAGGCGCTTGAATCGCCTGATTCCGATAAACGAGCGAAAAGTTATACTAAAACGAAAATCGGATCAGGAATCGCGATCAGAAAAATCGCAGATTTAATCCGAGAAAAGAAAAACAACGAATGTTCGCTAGAACGAACGAACGAACACTCACTATTTAAATAAATCGGAAAAACCGATCTATTTCAAAAAACCGAAACTAAAAAAAATGAACAAAACCGTCGGAAAAACCAAACGGTTTTTCGGGAAAAAAAACCGGCGACTAAAAAAAACTACCCCGGCAACTCCGGCGACGGGTCCGGCGGCGGCGGCGGTCGGCGGTGGCGGCGGCGGCGCTAGGGCGGCGGCGGTTGGGGCGCTAGGGTTTGGAGGCCCCGGGCTGGGCTCCCCGGCTTTTAAAGCTTGGACGGGCCTAGTGTCCGGGTCGGTCACGGCCCGTAGGTCGGTTGCGTTTTTTTTAAAAAATATTCCGCGCAGAAAAACAAATAAAAGAAATACTAAACGGATTCCAAAAATCCCGAAATAAATTTTCCCCGGCTTCTAAAATCAAGTAGCACAAGGTGAACATTTATTTGGGGCCTAAATGCAATTTTTGAAAAACGCACATTTTTCCTAAATTCAAGTAAAAATATCGAAAAACTATGAAATAAAATCTTATTTGATTTTATTATTAAATCCTCAATATTTCTTTATTTTGTGAAAGTCATTTTATTCCCTCTCTCATATTTTTGTAATAGAAATAATTGATGATAAAATAATTAAAATCAAATGATCCTATTCTCAAAATTTGAAAAAAAACTCAAATATGAAAATAACGAAATCCCCAACTCTCTCCGTGGGTCCTTGAGTTGCGTAGAATTTCTAGGATCAAAACCAAAAGCAGATAAATTATGATATGCAATGACGATCTAATGTATAACATTCCAAATTGAAAATTTGGTATGTTACAAACCTACCCCCCTTAAGATGAATCTCGCCCTCGAGATTCAGGTTGGCTAGAAAATAGGTGAGGGTGGTCCTTGAGCAAATCTTCCTCTCGCTCCCAGGTGGCTTCATCCTCCGTGTGGTGGTTCCACTGAACCTTACAAAACTTTATAACCTTGCTGCGGGTGACTCGGCTGGCAAACTCGAGAATCTTAACTGGTTTCTCCTCATAGGTCAAATTATTATCCAACTGAATTGCTTCCAATGGCACTGTGTCTCTCAAGGGTATGTCAGCCTTCTCCGCATGGCACTTCTTCAGCTGAGAAATGTGGAACACATCATGAACTCCTGACAATCCTTCGGGCAATTCCAACTTGTAGGTCACTTCTCCCATACGTTCCAATACTCGGTATGGTCCTACAAATCGTGGCGCTAACTTTCCTTTAACACCAAAGCGCTTTATTCCCCGCAGTGGGGATACTCAAAGATAAACTCTGTCTCCGACTTCATAAACTGTCTCCTTGCTTTTAGAATCTGCATAACTCTTCTGCCTGGATTGAGCTACCTTGAGCCTATCGCGAATCAATTTCACCTTCTGTTCAGACTCCTTAATCAAATCAGGTCCAAACAACTGGCGGTCTCCAACTTCATCCCAGGACAATGGGGTCCTGCACCTTCTTCCGTACAAGGCTTCGAAAGGTGCCATCTTTAAACTGGATTGATAGCTGTTGTTGTAAGAGAATTCTACATATGGCAAATTGTCGTCCCAACTAGATCCATAATCTAGCGCACAAGCTCTCAGCATGTCCTCCAAAATCTGATTGACTCTCTCGGTCTGTCCATCTATCTGTGGATGAAAAGCTGTGCTAAAGTCTAGCCTGGTACCCAAAGTTTCGTGCAACTGATTCTAGAACTTTGAGGTAAACTGGGTTCCTCTATCTGATACTATACTCCTCGGAACTCCATATAAGCATACAATCCTGGTCATGTATATCTTTGCCAACTTAGCACTGGTGTAAGTGGTCCTTACCGGGATGAAATGAGCTACTTTCATCAACCGATCAACTACAACCCAAATCGAGTCATAGCCTGAACGAGTCCTGGGTAATCCCGTGATAAAATCCATGCCTAACTTATCCCACTTCCATTCGGGTATCGGCAATGGCTGTAGCAATCCTGCTGGCTTCTGATGCTCTGCCTTTAATCTCTGACATACATCACAAACCGCTACATACTCCGCAATATGTTTCTTCATTCCGGTCCACCAGAAGGTATCCTTCAAATCCAAATACATCTTGGTATTTCCTGGGTGAATCGAATATGGTGAATCGTGTGCCTCTTGCAGAATCATCTTCCTGATCTCCGGGTCATCGGGCACATAAACACGGTCTTCAAACCATAGGGTGTCGTGCTCATCCTCACGAAATCCTTTAGCCTTTCCTTCACTCATTTTCTCCTTTATAGAGGCAATCTCCTTGTCAGTCTTCTGAGCTTCTCTGATGCTATCCATCAAAGTTGACTGAATCTCCAATGCTGCTACATAGCCTCTCGGAACTATTTCCAAACATAGCTCACGAAGATCCTCGGCTAACACCTTTGGTATTTCTCCCGTCATTAATGTATTGACATGGCTCTTACGGCTCAATGCGTCAGCTACTACATTAGCCTTTCCGGGATGGTAATGCAATCTCATATCATAATCCTTGATGAGCTCCAACCATCTCCTTTGTCTGAGGTTTAACTCCTTCTGCGTGAAAATGTATTTCAAACTTTTGTGATTCGTGTACACCTCACAATGATTTCCAATGAGGAAATGTCTCCATGTTTTCAATGCATGCACTACGGCTGCTAACTCCAAATCATGCGTGGCATAATTCAATTCGTGGTGTTTCAGTTGTCGTGAGGCATATGAAACAACTCTCCCTTCCTGCATAAGCATTGCTCCAAGTCCTCGTCGTGAAGCGTCGCAATACACCTCATAATCTTTGGTCTGGTCTGGCAAAATCAACACTGGTGAAGTAACCAAGCGTTTCTTCAACTCCTGGAAGCTAGCCTCACACTCCTCGGTCCATATGAACTTGGTATCCTTCTTTAACAACTCCGTCATATGTTTTGCAATTTTGGAGAAATTCTCAATAAATCTCCGCTAGTATCCTGCGAGTCCAAGGAAACTCCGGATCTCTCCAACTGTTGTTGGTGCCTCCCACTTGGTCACGGTATCAACTTTAGTGGGATCAACTGCTATTCCTTCTCCGGATATAACGTGTCCGAGGAATCCTACTTCCTTCAACCAAAACTCACATTTGCTAAACTTGGCATATAGTTGATGTTCCCTGAGCTTTCCAAGAACCAAACGCAAATGTTCCTTATGCTCCTCTTCATTCTTCGAGTAAACCAGAATATCATCAATGAACACCATGACGAACTTATCCAAGAACTCTATAAACACTTTGTTCATCATGTTCATAAAATAGGCAGGTGCGTTAGTCAGACCAAATGACATAACGGTATACTCGTATAGCCCATACCTTGTGGTAAAAGCTGTCTTAGGTATATCCTGTTCTCGAATCTTCAACTGGTGGTATCCTGATCGCAGATCGATCTTGGAAAATACCTTAGATCCTTGCAATCGATCAAACAGATCATTGATCATTGGTACTGGGTACTTGTTCTTGATCGTTACTTCATTCAACCCACGATAGTCAACAACCATCCTTAACGATCCATCCTTTTTCTCCACTAGAAGTACTGGTGATCGCCAAGGCGACGAACTTGGGCGAATGTAACCTTTATCCAGTAACTCCTTAATCTGCTTCTTAATCTCCACCAAATCCTTTGCGGGCATCCTATATGGTCTCTTTGATATTGGCCCTGTGCCTGGCAATAGCTCAATCAAAAACTCAATATCTCTATCCGGTGGCATGCCTAGCAACTCTTCGGGAAATACGTCAGGGAAATCCCTTACCACTGGTACTTCCTCCTGCACAACTCCTGATAAGGAATTTACTTGTGTCCTACTTGGCGCATGCCGGGATACATACTTGATCCTTCTTCCTTCTGGCGTTGTAAGAAAAATTGTCTTACTGGCGCAATCGATGTTTCCCCCATACATCGACAGCCAATCCATACCGAGAATTACATCCAAACCTTGGGATTCCAGAATAATTAAATCCGTTGGGAAAATATGCCTTCCTATACTTAATGGCACTTGGAAACATCCTTGACTGGCCATATACTCCGCTCCTGGTGAGCTTACTAGCATAGGTGTTCTAAGAACCTTAGTGGGTAAGTTATACTTATCCACAAATCCCCTTGATATGTATGAATGCGATGCACCAGTATCAAAAAGAACGAGTGCAGTAAATGACTTAACCAAAAACTTACCGATTACTGCATCCGGTTGATCTTCAACCTCCTCCACATTAACGTGGTTCACCTGTCCCCTGTTGAAAGGGTTCGGCTTCTTCCTAGAGCTTCCATTGCCATTCTGGCCTTCAGGACATTCATTGTCATAATGTCCGGTCTTCTGACACTTAAAGCAAGTGACTTGGCTCAGGTCTTTCTTGGCTGGGGTTGATGGGTTGGTACGGTTCTGGCCGTTGCTTCCTCCATTACCATTACCATTCTTGGTGCCATTGTGATTGTGCGAGGTACCTCCTCCATGAGTATGCTGAAAATGTCCTCCCGATCTAGGGGTAAATCATGGCTTCTGCTGAGCTCCTGAATTGTACTTTCCTTGTGCATACTTCCTCTTGCGATTTTCAATTTGTTGCTGCTTCCCTTCAATCAAAAGAGCACGATCTACCAACTCCTGGTAGTTGTTGAAGGTTGCTACCATCAACTGCATGCTCAACTCATCATTCAGTCCTTCCAAAAACTTCTCCTGCTTAGCTGCATCCGTAGCAACGTCATCTGGGGCATAACGTGCTAATTTACTAAAGTCCTCCACATACTGGCCAACTGTCCGTCCTCCTTGGCGCAAGTTGTGAAACTCTCGCTTCTTCAAGGCCATAGCTCCTGCTGAAACATGGGCAGTTCGAAAAGTCTGCTGAAACTGGTCCCATGTGACAGTGTCGACAGGGAAAGTGGATGTGAAATTCTCCCACCATGATGCTGCGGGTCCTTCAAGCTGATGTGCGGCAAACTTCACCTTCTCCGCATCTGTGCATCCTGCTGTGATCAACTCTCTAGCTGTCTTGCAGAGCCAATCATCTGCTACTATTGGCTCGGTACTACTGGAAAACACCGGCGGATTCAGCCTAAGAAAACGGGCTAAGTGATCAACAGGTGGTGGTGGTGGTGGTGGGTTGTTGTTCCCCTGATTCTGATTCTGGACTAGCAACTGCATCAATGTGTTCTGCTGCTGGATCAATTGGGTGAGCTCCGGTGGGAAGGTAAATCCGGTGTCATGTCTCGGAGGCATCTGAGGGTTTTAGAAAAGATGAGATTTAAGAATAGAGGGGGTCTAAAGAGGAAACACTACCCATATGCACATGAGGCAAAAGCAAACAATTCACTTCATTCAATCAAACAAGGGCATACAATCGATCTAACTATAGCAAAAGTGCTCGGACTACTGTATTTACATGGTGGACTACTACTACTTATACTACTACTACTACTACTACTACTACTACTACTGATGAGTTGGTCTACTAGATATATTCTTCGGTTGCAGACTCCATGATATCTGCTCCGGCTTCATCAACATAGTCATCATCGCTATCATCTGGGTCCGAGTCGGTGTCGTCGATGATGATGTAGTCTTCCGAGTGAATTTCCTTGGGTTCTTCGTCTTCATCTACTGGTGTAGGGCCTCCCATAAATATCCCGATCTTCATTGTTTGGTCGGCATTCTTATCCACTAATACTTCAATTTCTTCTTCATAATCTTCACGTGTAGCCTTGAGTTCTTCCTCCAGTTCCTTGATTCTTGTCCTTGCCTTCTTCAGGTCTATCATGTCGGCGCACATCTGGTTCTCCTGACGTCGAATGTGCTGGTTTAATTCCTGGATAAATGCTACAATTGATCTATCCTTTCTGGTGCTGATCATCTCCCAGTGCTCATCTCGGCACCCACAAATCTGGTAGATAGTATCCTTGAGATCATTGCGGTAGAGTTCTCCAATGCGTCCCATGGCGATGTGAGCTGCCATGCTCTTTCCTAGACTCCAAGTTGGTGCATCAAAAGAAAACTCTATGGGCTCAGTGACTGGCATGAACGTCCTTCCTGGAACTTGAACTTGAATCATCCAGCGCTCTTCTTCAGGTAAGGTGGCGTTGTAGGTTCCGGTGAAGCTTGGTACTCCTATGTTCAGGTATCTAGTGACTTCCTTCAGGTGACGTCCAAAGGGTGTATCTTCATCCGGTTGCGTGAACTTGTTCCTTGCATCCGCCATCCTAAAGAGTAGAAAAGATAAGAGGTCAGAAGAGAAGAGAGTGAATAGTGATCTAGGTCTTTAGCTTAGTGGTCGTGTCCTACAGTCAGCGTGTGCTCTGATACCATCTTTGTAGCGACCAGACCTCAAACGGTCTGATCTCTGTGCTCAGGTATCATCCCTGGATCAGTAATGCTGACACCACACAGTACTTGGAGGATTTATAACAGAGTAGCAATCACACACTTATTACATCGAGTGTCTCAATAGAGAACTTATTACAATAAATATGGCTTAAGGCCATCTAATAACGATAACAGCGGAAGGCTTAGAAGATAAGTGAGTCCATCAACTCCAACGGCATCACTGAGTATAGAACCACGACCTAAAACTCCTTAATCATCGTCTGAAAAGTCTACAACATTAATGTTGCAGCCTGAAACGGGTCAGCACATAGAATATGCTGGCAAAGTAACACATAGAGAGTAATGGAATGAAACAGCTATACTATATGCATATTTGGCTGGTGGAAAGCTCTATGGTTACAGTTTTGCGTAAAGCTGATTTTTCCCTACTGCAAAGGAATCAATTTTATTTAACTATCATGGTAGTTGTTAAACATAGAGAAAGGTTGACAGCATTCTCAATCCCAATTAAGCATCATCATTAAACAAAACCCAAAAAAATTAAATTTTAGAGTAACATGTTGAGATTCACATGATAATCCAAGTACTAGATACTCAAGATGTCCATAACCGGGGACACGGCTAACCATGATTAGTTTATACACTCTGCAGAGGTTTGCACACTTTTCCCCACAAGACTTGGTCGCCTCCGTTTGGTTTCTCACACTACACGGTGTTGGAGAAACGGATGACCGAGACATAGTCTTTCAGAAGCGCTAGCACCTTATGATGGATAGACCGTTACATATACTTTCCCCTACATCTGCTAGTCTACCCTGTAAGAGTTCGCACGACTTAATCAACCATGCTAGAGCCCATAATAGCTTATGGCCGCACACAGAAGTTTCTAGTATGAAAAATCTCATGATCCCTTTGGGCCTGGGTGGCGGTCCATAAAGAAAAACAGGCAATCCTGGAATACCCAGGTACCTCAATCCACCCAGATGTGTATTTAAGTTGCCACCTTAGATAAACCATTAATTAACAAACTCACATCTGTCATGGATATCACTCACCCAATCCACGTCTACTAGCATAGCATGGCATAATAGGCAAACATAGAAGTAACTCCCAAAGGTTTGAAAATACAACATGTAATAGGGACTACCTCAATTACTTCCCATCCCACAATTTAATTAGATCCTAATCATGCAATGTTTGAGGATTGATCTAATGCAATAAAACTGGGTAGTAGGAGGTATGATCAAAGTGTTACTTGCCTTGCCGATGATCCGCGAAACCTAGAGATTCGAAGTAACAGGCGGCGCACTCCGGGTATTCTATCGCAGACAAACAAACAAGCATACAATAAGTATTCATCTAATGCACATGTAAAACTCAAATAAGAGATCTAACCAGAAAGTTCAATTTAAGAACTCCGGTTTGCAAAAAGAATCAAATCAAACGAGGCAACGAAAGTCAAACGGCAAAAGAAACATGCTTCGTTTACTATTCTGGATCTAGGGCAATTTTTACAGTGGCAAAACTTGTTTAAGTTGGTTAAACAGATAGAGGGTTTCGAGACGAAACTCCAGGCGCTTGAATCGCCTGATTCCGATAAACGAGCGAAAAGTTATACTAAAACGAAAATCGGATCAGGAATCGCGATCAGAAAAATCGGGGATTTAATCCGAGAAAAGAGAAATGACGAACGTTCGCTAGAACGAACGAATGAACGAACGCTCGCTATTTAAATAATTGAAAAACTGATCTATTTAAAAAAACTGAAACTAAAAAAACGAACAAAACCGTTGGAAAAACCGAACGGTTTTTCGGAAAAAAACCGGCAAGTAAAAAAAAACTACCGCGACAACTCCGGCGACGGGTCCGGCGGCGGCGGCGGTGCTCCGGCGGCGGCGGCGCTGGGGCGGTGGCGGTCGGGGCGCTAGGGTTTGGAGGCCCCGGGCTGGGCTCCCCGGCTTATAAAGCCTGGACGGGCCTAGTGTCCGGGTCGGTCAGGGCCCGTAGGTCGGTTGCGTTTTTTTAAATATTCCGCGCAGAAAAACAAATAAAAGAAATACTAAACGGACTCCAAAAATCCCGAAATAAATTTTCCCCGACTTCTAAAATCAAGCCGCACAAGGTGAACATTTATTTGGGGCCTAAATGAAACTTTTGAAAAACGCACATTTTTCCTAAATTCAAATAAAATATCGAAAAACTCCGAAATAAAATCTTATTTGATTTTATTATTAAATCCTCAATATTTCTTTATTTTGGGAAAGTCATTTTATTCCCTCTCTCATATTTTTGTAATAGAAATAATTGATGATAAAATAATTAAAATCAAATGATCATATTCTCAAAATTTGAAAAAAAACTCAAATATGAAAATAACGAAATCCCCAACTCTCTCCGTGGGTCCTTGAGTTGCGTAGAATTTCTAGGATCAAAACCAAAAGCAAATAAATTATGATATGCAATGATGATCTAATGTATAACATTCCAAATTGAAAATTTGGGATGTTACAACAGTCAACAAGTGACAAAGGCAGGGGCCTACACGGCGTCGCACATATCACCTCTCTTGCGATGCCGTGTAGGCCCCTGCTAATTCATTGAGGGTGTTGCGGGTGCGATGGCTGTCGGCGGCGAGGAAGAAGACTTTAGACGGTAGACAGCCGGTTCGGGGGATAAATCCTTTTTCCATGGACGAGGCGGTCATAGGAGCGGCAACGACAAGGTGGATGACGGCGCCGATGAAGTGAGACGACGCGATGAAAGGATCTTGGTCTGGTGCCATGGATGAGAGACGTCCATCTCTTGCAGTGGACGACGGGGTAGGGGTAGCGGCTTTGGCAAGGTGGAGGATGGGGTGGCAGACAGAGGAGGTTGGCCGCAGTGGGGAGGTTGTAGTGGCGCCGACGGTGTATGAATGGGGAAATGGAGGGGGAGGGGGGATCTCAAACTTTGGACGCGCTTGTTTGAAATGTGGGAAAGTTACGAACATATCCCCCGTTTAAAGTTTCGGACATCACGTCGGTTGGGGATAGGACGGTAATCTCGCATCTCCCAAATATTTGCTGGTAACGATTTTGGGCGGGGAGAGGGTGTTTTGCCGCCCATGGTTGGCGCCCATGGTGTATGAACGGGGCTGAGAGGTAGGCGGTTGTGTCATGTCCGAGGGAAGTTACAGATCTGCCCCTATTTAAAATATTAGCCTACATCGATTTCGGACGAGGAGAGTTTGTTTTGCCGCCCACCGTGGATGAATGGGGAAATGGAGGGAGAGACACATGTCTTTCGGACGAGCTTGAATCAAATGTGTTTTGCCGCCCACGTTTGGCGCCCACCGTGTTTGAATGGGCTCAGAGGCCGTCGTGTCACGTCTGATTGAAGTTACTAGTCTACCCCTATCGACAACGGTGTAAATCTGGTCGATAAGGATGTCAAGTGTCAGGGGTAGACAATAATTTCCATCTCGCAAACACTTGCTTCGGGCAGCCCACAAATGATAGTGGGTGTTTAGCCGATTCGTTCAAAACTTGGGAGAATTAGCATTCACGTTTGCCCTGGGCCCTGGCAACTAAATCCAAATCCAATTTTTATTCGATTACGAATATCCACAAATAATTCTATGTTTTATTATTTATTTCTTCAAAACCACAACAAAGATTTATTCCACCTTTATATATGATTATGATTTAGAAATGCCATGATCTTCGAATTCAGTAGGTTGGATACACTTTGAGTCAAACAGTTATTTCATCCAATACAATATGCTCACATGAAAAACAGTTCACCTTATGTAAATCATACAAGTACTGAGGATTACCTCGCCTAAAAAATTCGGATCATTACAACTCATGGACAACATAGGGGGGTTTACAACATAATCCATTCAGAGACATGACACAACATGCAAGTGCAATAATCTAATGACAATTTCATCTAGTATCTAAAGAAGAACTGGGATTACCCTGGGCTTCAGATAGCAGAAGCAGCAGGACCTCCTCTGTCTTCAAATGCAACATTCTTACTTCCTCCAATTCTTGGGTTGCTTGCATAATGCGTGCAACTAATTGCATGATTTCCAGCTTCAAGATCGAGATTACCTCATTCATGGCAGCCACACCATCTCTTTCTGCCTCTAGTAGAGAACTAAAATATCTGTGCTCAGACTGCTCTCCGATGGTGTTGCTTCTGAACTGCTACCATCTGGTAACATGGATGGCACAATGCTTCCACAAATAGATTCTGGGGTTGTACATTGTGTCCTAGTGTGAACGGCATCCTGAAAGGTTTCCACTGGACATAAGTAAGAGATGGTTATCGCATGATCCAGGTAGTAATCTTACATGGTAAACGACATACGAATTATTGCCGAGCATGGCAAGCTATATTTAAATGGTTCGAAGCAGCATCATCCGAAAAGAAATTAAAATGGTAAGATGAAACTAGGGATGTAAGTGGCAAATAAACGACATCCGCCAGTCCCATCTAGTTAGTTTTTGCTAGCTCGTTAGTTCATTTTCCTCAAAAAACAAAAACTCTTTTGAACTATCATACCACTAGTGGACTTTAATCGGTATTAAACGGGACCCAATTGACATCCCTAGTTGAAAGGGAGTGTACCACTGCTATATTTAAGCTGCCAAGGCATCTAAGCAGTTGAAATAATCTGAGAAAGCACTTAACAGTGTGGCCTCATATAAACTACGAAGACAGTCTTGTGATGAAGTTCAGGGGAAAAGTGAAGGACTCAAATGAACTAGGCATGCATTTCTTTACGATAGTACAGCAGGCACTGCTGACATATTGGCCAACTCAGGTATAACGTAACAAGTAACAAACAAGCATTCGAATCAAGCAATACAACAAAGCAGACAACTGAACTATTTGTAATTCTATAGGATTACAGGTTGAGGGCACAAGCCAAGAAAGAAGCCCACACGCATTACATTTCACATGTACTAAAACACACTGGCTTACCATATGTTGTCGTGAAGCCTCGCTGTTGTTGCAATGTTCTTTGAAGATATCATTAGCATCCCGTGGTTGCAAATCTAGTTGTTGTAGTTTATTCTGCACACTCTATTTAGGTAAAATTAATTTTAATCGCATGCACTGGTTCGAATTGATCATCAATGGTTCATCTAAACTAATGAAAGAAGGGTGTGTGTATACATGACAATATATCTGCTTCCCTCTATTTTTATGCTTGTTTGAGGTGCCAGCCCAAAAAGAACAAAAAATTTGCTTGATGGGGTTGGCAGCTCCATAATTAATACAAGCATCAAATTAGTCATGCAACTTGGGAAGATCAAGAACACACAAAAAAGTAATGAACAGAGGCTCGGAGCAGTGATGTAATAGCTAGCATCAGAAAATGTAGGGTAAAACGAACAAAAAGCAGCGGAACCACATGCTAGTTTGCTGATGTGTAATTAAGAATAGAGAACATGAAGCAGTCTGATGGAACCAATAGGTGGCATCAGAACAACACCATTATCATAAATATAGCATGCACAAAGTAAAATAGTAGGTAGTGATATCTTGGAAGTATAGTAATACTTAGGACAAAACTAAAGCATATTAACTATATGTGCACTGGTATGTAATTTAGCACATGTAACATGTTCACTGCCAGAAGTATGGCCCTACAGGGGCAAGCAGAATAATGCGTCTCATGAAAAATTGAATGATGTCCTGAAGAAATTCAAAGGTGCGGTGCTTATGCTAAGAAAGTGAACGTAGGCGCCGGCCGTTGGATAATAGTACCTGATTCTCGGCGCCGTATGGGTATCATTGTCATACTTGACAACTAAGGATCGTCGATGGTGCTCGTGTTGCGGTTGAGTTTGGGCCGGCTGTCGCCGTCGCTCAAGCGGCTCCGGTGCTTCGGTTGCGGCGCCTGTCGACATGCAAGAAAGCTCATCTGTGGTAAGTGAACAGGTACACGATCAAGAAGAGAAAAACCTAAGGAGTACAAATTTAAATAACCTGATGAGGCTGTGGTGTTAGTAAAGCAGGGCCGGTGGAGTTGAATATGGTGTCCGTGGAGCGGGTCCGGTGCAGTGGACGAAGGCTTCGGCGGGCGCTGTGTACAGTGCTTTCAGTGAGGCGGATCTGTTGCGGCGGACGAGGGCTTGTATGAAGGGCCAACGATGGGGCGGACAAGGGAGTCAGTGAAGGGACTACACTGTGGTTGACGAGGGAGCCAGTTAAGCAGATCCGATGCGGTGGACCATGATGGCGGTCAAGGAGATCTGGAGTGGTGGACAAGCCAGTCGCTGAAGCGGCTCCGGTGAAGTGGTGAGTTGGCAGTTGGGGGTTCCAAGGTGCGGAAGGTAGATCCGGCGGGGTGTGATGTCCACTGCTGCGGCGGAGGACTAGATTCGGCGTCTTGCCGTGGTTGGGGGGTCAGGGAGGGGAAGGGGAGGGGCTCTGGGGAATAATGTTGGGGGCAAAGAGGGGAAAACAATGGAGTCACCAAAGCCGCCCTTTTCCGTTCATGTGGCAGCGGTAAAACAGGAATGTCATAGGGCTAAACTTTCGGGCGCGAGATATTTCGATGTGAGTGGGAAGTTTCAAAGCTTTTGGCGCCTGAAATTATAAGTGTTCTGCTCTTGTACGGCCGACTATGATATCATGGCCGAGAATTTATTTGTTTTGCACGTAAAAAAGTGCAAGTTTTGAAAATCAATGTCTCCAACTCAAAACTTAGATTGTCCATTCAATTCAAATATGGATCATTGAGCTAGTACAAGCAAATACCATCATACGGTCCAATTCAAATGAAATTCCAAATGTGTTTATCCTAAATATGATGACAAAAGCAAAAACGTGTATGTGTATGAATAAAGTGGATGATTATAAAGTTTGAACACGCCCGTATGTGTATATCTCTAGGTTTGATATATGAATTTGAAATCACGAAATCCTGGCTTAAAAAATGTACCTCCGTTTAAATGAATTACAAAAGCTAATGATGAGTTCGAATTCCACAATTCCAATCTTAGGTTTGTAACTCTGGTACATCAAGTTATATCATGCATGTTCAAAACTATCGTTATCTCATAGTCCAAACTGTGAAACAAATTGATCAACCATGAGTGCACACACTATTGACCATATATATCTCAATTACGCTAAAGTCCCTCAAATATAGACACCTCACTCTTTATCTGAAGCCACCCCCCCCCACACACAAGTCGTTCTCTCCCCCAGACATGAACACACGAGCACATTAACACCCCTCTCTTCTAAAGTCCAGACCCCATTACAGGTCTCTATCACTTTGTCTCTCGAGCATGCACACATCTCTTCCCCCACTTTCTAGGTCTCCCGGCATCTCTCTTTGCCAAGCACACACACTATGTAGAGTGTATCTTTCCCATACACACAAAACATCGCCCCCAAACATCTATCTCCCTAATTATGTGGTTCTCGCACACTCACCTCACACACCACCCCACTGCAAACAAGCACACTTTGTCTCCATGTGCACCACTCTCCTCTTTCTATCTCTCCCACATGCAGACCCGCCCCAGCTCCTTCCCTGTATACATATATGTCGTGACTCTTTCCATAGCTCCCTAATGTATCATCGTTCTCAATCTCGCACATTGTTCTCTACACCGTCTATTCTAGATCTCTCATGAAGTCCCTATCACACACACGATGACTCGCTTCCCTTGCGTCTCCGTACATAGGCCAATTTCGAACAACATCAACATTGTCTCCCTATCTATACGCCATTTATGGACACAAACGACCCCTCTCCCCCCTCTTCCTCTCTCTCTCCATCGCTCTCTCTCTCTCTCTCTCTCTCTCGCTCTCACACCCCCTCTACCACACACACTCGATGTCTCTTCCAAATAGTCTGCTCCCCGGCCGCACCCATGCTATCCCGCTACTACACATGCCTTTGTCTCTCTCTGACACACATGTCACACCATTCCCCCTTCCCTTATACTAGGTTTACATCATTAGTGGTCTCTCTACTCCACATACAGACATTCCCTCTCACACACAAACGCGCACACAAACACACACAAACACGCACAAACACCCATTTATCTGGATCCTCATCTCTCCCCATGTACGCATGTGTATCTCACACACTCACCCTCTGATTATGTCTATGTGTGTCCATGTTACACAACACAAAGCCCCATGTACATGTCTCTCTCTATCCTCCACACACATAGACACAAATAATCTCTTATCATTGCCTCAATCTCTAGACATATCGCACACGGTCTCTCTCTCTCTCTCTCTCTCGCAAACACGCCCAACAAGGGTTTCCCCGTGAATAACTTACCGTCTATTCATCAACAGTCGTGGCATTACAGCGAACATGAGACGTGAAAAATAATAAATCTACATGTGCATAGACCACCTAGTATAACTACTAGGACTAGAGCAAGCCGAAAACGCGCTGCCGTCACCCCCTCCTTATCGGCGACGGGAAAACCTTTGTTTTACACAGTCGAGAAGTCATTGTGCTAAGGCCCCATATGCTGAGGCATTGAGTAGAATGTAGATCCTAGTTTACGGAAACAAGTATCGATAATACATTTGTATCTCCATACTTATATTTCTTCTCTTATAAAAAACCGAGTTGGTGATGATGGTACGCGTGCCATCTTACAATATAGACCGTCTGATCTATATTTGACGGAGGGAAATTAAACTAAAAGATACCACACCTCTCTCCACACTTGCAGACAAGGCCTTCCCTCGTTCATCCTTATCTCCAACAACCTCATTGTTGAGCAATTAAAAAGGAAGCCTTTGGAACAAACTGGCCTGGTGGCCGCTGTTGGCGTCATCCATCCCCATGCCTCCGCTCAGTCCGACCACCAATCACCACCACGCCCCACTCCTCTTCACCTTGTCTCTATTTCTCGAGATATCATTAGTTTTTACACATGGGATTACTCCCGCATGGGTCAATCACAACAAGTGTTTTATAAAAAATGCATCTTGATGTTCCGTGCAATGCATGGACATCTTGCTGGTACTCCTATAGAAGACTAAGTTGGTGATGATGGTGTGTCTGCCATCCGTCATTTCTGACCATTAGATCTACATCTAACGACTGTGAGGTAAGTTGTTGCCTTTTCTCACCAACATCCCACTTCTCTACCAATTTGCAGAAAAACCCATAAGTAGTATCTTAAAACCAACCACATCCCTCTCTCACCTCACAAAAATAGCCGAAGGAATATATTTTGATTGAAACATAATATATCTCTAGTGATATATGTATATCAAAATTAGAGTGTTTTGTATCAAGTTTGTGAATAAGTATTATTCTAATTATGATCTGTTGCAATGCACGTGAACATTGCTAGTATTTCCAACCATGCAAAAATGCTAGTATTTCCATAGTTTCGAGTTTTCCATCAAGATATTAGTCACTCATGGTTGATATTTACTTTCAATCACGTACACATATGCACTATGTAACTAGCCTTGCTTATTTGCTTCCAAAGCTTAACTTTCACTCCTACTTACAATATGAAGAATATTTAACAAAAAACTACCACTTTCAACCAGCCCCAGGAAGAAACTATTGTATAAAAAATAGCAAAAACATACCCAAAATTTCTTAATCCGTGCCAAAAACTACTACCTAGTGCCGATTAGGCTCGTTTAAACCCGTTTATGACAGGGTTGGCCCACACATCCGTGCTGACGAGGCAGCTTAAACCAACACATTTTGTTTGACCGTTGACACGAGGGACCCACATCTGACCTTCTATCCTGTTATTCCCCCTCAAATCATTATTTTTCCTGAACATTACTTCAAACAGTACTGATGTGTGTTCGTCGGTGAGCGAGCGTGACTCGAGCGTGACTCATGAGCGAGCAAGCCGCCGCGCTGGCCTTCGCTCGGACCAGATGGCTGGCCTTAGCGCGGCGCGCGTGAGCAAGCCACCATGCCAGTGTGCTAATCTAGCTAGCAAACCTTGCAGATAAGCTGCTGGACGGAGCTATCTTGGCTAGCTAGCGGTCGCGAGCGCCGGACGGAGCTGGCATCCTGGTTGCCGCAAGATGGGCTCCGCACAGCCAGCGGTTTTGACCTTGCCTTCTGCCGGCGGCGGTAGCTGCATCCCATGGTCGAGGATGACTAGGTGGACGGGCCAAAGGTAGGAGGTCACTCGGGGATTTTTGTGCAGACTGACATGTAGGTCCCACAAGTCATAACGCCAAACTTGCCGGTCGAATAGAAGGCGTTGACTTAAGGGGCGACATGGGTTGAAACATGCCTATAGCGACACTTTTAGAGTAGTCGTTTCTTGGTAGGGCTGGTTGGTAAGGGCATGTACAATGGTTGATAAGGTAGTCTTATCTTAAGTCTGCCACGTATGCAAGTGGTAGTAGTTTCTTGGCATTATTAGGGGTTTCTTGTAAGGAACAATGTACTACTAGCGACAAAAGGCGATTCTAGGTTGCTTGTACTCCAATGAGTACTACTAGTGGTCGCAGGAGTGTATACCTTGTTTTGTGGGTTCGATCCCAGTCGAACGCACGTCTGCCTTTTTTTAAGTAGTAACTTCGCTGCGAGCCAATATTGTACATGGGTAGTTTGAGTTTTGAAGTCGAACATACGTGTCGCACCACAATCTGGGTAAACTGGATAGCCCAACCACGTGAACGGGTTTTCCTTCCCATCATCTCATGGCTCGCGTGCTCACCCTAGCCACACCTCGCTTGCAGCTTCCTCGTTAGCTAGTAGCATATTTAAGCTAGCGCCTCCCAATTAAGCCCGAGGAGCCAGAAAAGCCTGGCGTGGCATTGGGAGCTGTGCAATATGGCTCTATACGTAAAGTGCTAGTACTCTACTAGTACTCTGTAGCTTGTGGCGTTGCACGCATGAACTTCACTCCATTATCGGCTCTATAAAAGAAATTCCTCTTGACGTGATTTTTTTTGAAACGGAGGCAAAAGCTTTGCCTCATCTCATTCATAAAGAAGGAACTACTAACAAAGTTCAACGAGAACCATTACACCTCCACAAATGGAAGTGAAAAGCCTAGTCTCGCTGTATCAAATAACTCAAATGTTTTGCCCCCGCAGTAACCCTCGCTGATAAACAGGCTGCTAGTGTGTGCGTGAGAGGAGCGGCTGAGTAGGCCAGTTACGCGCTTGAATAGAGCACCGAGAGTACCCACTACACAAGTGTACTTTCCCTGCATTGATAGTACATCGATGGTTCTAGAGAACAGTACTACCCTCCACTTCCAACTGTAGCTCCTTGGCCCTGAGATTCAAGAGTTCAAAACTGGTGCACTATACTAGAAGCACAGTATATCGCACTACTAGTTGAGAAAGTAGTATTAGTACTGCTACCGTACAAGTACGTAGTAAATAATAGCCTCACCCCTTCGCTAAGGAACGTCGAGGAGCTACAGTTGGAAGGGATGAGGCCATGCGGTTACTATGCTCTTATCTCCTCCTCCCACTTCCCCTCCCCCCGAAGAGAAGGCAGTTTGTCGCTGGTCCCATGGATTCGCCAGGTGGTTCTCCTCCTCGTCGGGGCTGGGAGACCTTGGACGACGATCCTCTGGGAGAAATCGCACACCGCTCCGACGTCCTCACCGCCGCAAGACTCGGTGCTTCCTGCACCAAATTTTTCAAGATGGTGCTTAAACATGCCTGGGAAAAGGCCATTCTTGTTGGTCTTCCATGCGACCTCGAGGAGAAGGTTCTTCTATGGGACAATCCTTCGAACAGTCCACTGCTCCCTAGCCATGATTGCACGTTGACTCCGCAAGAGTTGCCGACGTTGAGAGGTAGTCGGATTTTGTCCGATGAGCAGGTCAGTCATGGAGTTTGATCATGTAGTACTTAGTTATTCCATTTCCATCCCGTAATTTCTCTGCTGCCCACCGTCTGATATATATAGGCCTGGGTCGGTGCCAACGAAGATTGGCTTGCATACCTCTGGCCGGATACGGCCATCATTTTGCACAACATCCACAACAGTGCGGCCATTCCCGTAAACCCCTTCTTAACCATTGGGATCGGCCTTCCGGACTGGCTGGTCTTGAATAAGTATGATGATGCCTACATGAGATTGAAGAAGATAGCAATTGCGGACCCGCCGACAAAGCGACGCGGCTATGATGATTACTATCTCATCGCGGTGTTCAACATAAGGATTGCCATCAATGTAAGAGGCAGTAACGGCAGAGGCTGGCGCATGTTGGCCGCGACAGATTTGTACCCCTACATGTTCGAAGACGCTGTGCGCCATCTAGGCCGCATCTTCGCGGTGACAAGCCAGTGGACTTGTTTCATCTGGTTGCCATCCTACGGTACGGGAGATTACAAACGGAATGCACAAACCATCATTTGCATCCCTAACGGTACTCCACAATTTTGTAGGGACCAGTCATCCCTCGATCAAATAAGATCGCCGATCCTGGATGTGCATTTGCATCCGCGATTTGGTCCCACCTGGAACCTTATAGCTGACTTTGGCATATTGGGATCAACTATCTTAGCAGTCGTTACCCATGGTACCACTGATGTGCAACATGGTCACACAATCTACCACGACCGGACTGTCACCATCTACCCAGGTATTCCATTTAGTATTATATTTTTTAACCCTCTCGCCTTCTCTTTCGTTGTTGTACTACTTACTAGTACTAGTAGGAGTACTTTTTACCTTGGAGGACGCGTATAGCTAGCTAGGCCCTTGAAGACTTGAACCCACTAGCTGCCACCATTTTTGTTTTTCCATGTCTTACTATCTCATCCATGTAGCCAAGAGTGGCTATATATAATAAGCCGGTTATTTTACTTCCTCTATACCGGAGTAGTACTATTTGCTGCACAGTATTACTGACCGCCATATTTGAGCACAATATTATTATGCATGGACCTTGACTGTGTACGTCACCATGTGTCCAGATCTGAGATGCCACGTGTACCAGATGAACGGTGCCGAGTTCGACTGCCATGATGCTACGTGGGTGCCGAGGAACTGTAACATCCTAATTTTTCAATTTGGAATGTTATACATTAGATCATCATTGCATATCGTAATTTATTTGCTTTTGGTTTTGATCCTACAAATTCTACGCAACTCAAGGACCCACGGAGAGAGTTGGGGATTTCGTTATTTTCATATTTGAATTTTCTCAAATTTTGATAATAGGATCATTTGATTTTAATTATTTTATCATCAATTATTTCTATTACAAAAATATGAGAGAGGGAATAAAATGACTTTCCCAAAATAAAGAAATATTGAGGATTTAATAATAAAATCAAATAAGATTTTATTTCGGAGTTTTTCGTTATTTTATTTGAATTTAGGAAAAATATGCGTTTTTCAAAATTGCATTGAGGCCCCAAATAAATGTTCACCTTGTGCGTCTTGATTTTAGAAGCCCGGGAAAATTTATTTCAGGATTTTTGGAGTCCGTTTAGTATTTCTTTTATCTGTTTTCCTGCGCGAAATAATTTAAAAAAAAACCGAAACCGACCTACGGGTCGTGTTAGGCCCGGACTCCTCCGGGGCCGGCCTTTAAACCCGGGGCGCCCGACCTCGCAGCCCACCGAGCCACCCCACCGCCGGATCCCGCCGCCGCCGCCTCCCGCCAGCGCCGCGCCGCCCCGCCGCCGACCACCGTGGCCGGAGCCCCCCCGCCGCCGCCAGAACCTCGCCGGAATTGCCGGGTAGTTTTTTTTTAGACGCCGGTTTTTTTCCGGAAAAACGTTCGGTTTTTCCGACGGTTTTGTTTGTTTTTTTAGTTTCGGTTTTTTTAAATAGATCGGTTTTTCCGATTTATTTAAATAGCGAGCGTTCGTTCGTTCGTTCTAGCGAACGTTCGTCGTTTTTCTTTTCTCGGAATTAAATCCGCGATTTTTCTGATCGCGATTTTTGATCCAATTTTCGTTTTAGTATAACTTTTCACTCGTTTATCGGGATCAGGCGATTCAAGCGCCTGGAGTTTCGTCTCGAAACCCTCTATTCGTTCAACCAACTTAAACAAGTTTTTGCCACTGTAAAAATTGCCCTAGATCCAGAATAGTAAACGAAGCCTGTTACTTTTGCCGTTTGACTTTCGTTGCTTCGTTTGATCTGATTCTTTTTGCAAACCGGAGTTCCTAAGTTGAGCTTTCTGGTTATATCTCTTATTTTAGTTTTAACTGTGCATTAGATGAATACTTATTGTATGCTTGTTTGTTTGTCTGCGATAGAATACCCGGAGTGCGCCGCCTGTTACTTTGAATCTCTAGGTTTCGCGGATCATCAGCAAGGCAAGTAACACTTTGATCATAGCTCCTACTACCCATTTTTATTGCATTAGATCAATCCTCAAACATTGCATGATTAGGATCTAATTAAATTGTGGGATGGGAAGTAGTTGAGGTAGTACCTATTACCTGTTGTATTATCAAACCTTTGGGAGTTACTTCTACGTTTGCCATTATGCCATGCTATGCTAGTAGACGTGGATTGGGTGAGTGATATCCATGACAGATGTGAGAGTGTTAATTAATGGTTTATCTAAGGTGGCAACTTAAACACACATCTGGGTGGATTGAGGTACCTGGGTATTCCAGGATTGCCTGTTTTTCTTTATGGACCGCCACCCAGGCCCAAAGGGATCATGAGATTTTTCATACTAGAAACTTCCGTGTGCAGCCACAAGCTATTATGGGCTCTAGCATAGTTGATTAAGTCGTGCGAACTCTTACAGGGTAGACTAGCAAATGTAGGGGAAAGTAGGTGTAACGGTCTATCCATCGTAAGGTGCTAGCGCTTCTCAAAGACTATGTCTCGGTCATCCATTTCTCAAACACCGTGTAGTGCGAGAAAACCAAACGGAGGCGATCGAGTCTTGTGGGGAAAAGTGCGCAAACCTCTACAGAGTGTATAAACTAATCATGGTTAGCCCTGTCCCCGGTTATGGACATCTTGAGTATCTAGTACTTGGATTATCATGTGAATCTCAACATGTTACTCTAAAATTTAATTTTGTTGGGTTTTGTTTAATGATGATGCTTAATTGGGATTGAGAATGCTGTCAACCATTCTCAATGTTTAACAACTACCATGATAGTTAAATAAATTTTATTCCTTTGCAGTAGGGAAAAATTAGCTTTACGCAAAACTGTAACCATAGAGCTTTCCACCAGCCAAATATGCATATAGTATAGCTGTTTCATTCCATTACTCTCTATGTGTTACATTGCCGGCATATTCCATGTGCTGACCCATTTTCGGGCTGCAACGTTAATGTTGCAGACTTTTCAGACGACGATTAAGGAGTTTTTAGGTCGTGGTTCTATACTCAGTGATGCCGTTGGAGTTGATGGACTCACTTATCTTCCAAGCCTTCCGCTGTTATCGTTATTAGATGGCCTTAAGCCATATTTATTGTAATAAGTTCTATATTGAGACACTCGATGTAATAAGTGTGTGATTACTACTCTGTTATAAATCCTTCAAGTACTGTGTGGTGTCAGCATTACTGATCCAGGGATGACACCTGAGCACAGAGATCAGACTGTTTGAGGTCCGGTCACTACAAAGATGGTATCAGAGCACACGTTGACTGTAGGACACGACCACTAAGCTAAAGACCTAGATCACTATTCACTCTCTTCTCTTCTGACTTCTCATCTTTTCTACTCTTTAGGATGGCGGATGCATGGAACAAGTTCACGCAACCAGATGAAGATACAACCTTTGGACGTCACTTGAAGGAAGTCACTAGATACCTGAACATAGGAGTACCAAGCTTCACCGGAATCTACAACGCCACTTTACCTGAAGAGGAGCGCTGGATGATTCAAGTTCAAGTTCCAGGAAGGACGTTCATGCCAGTCACTGAGCCCATAGAGTTTTCTTTTGATGCACAAATTTGGAGTCTAGGAAAGAGCATGGCAGCTCACATCGCCATGGGACGCATTGGAGAAGTCTACCGCAATGATCTCAAGGATACTATCTACCAGATTTGTGGGTGCCGAGATTAGCACTGGGAGATGATCAGCACCAGAAAGGATAGATCAATTGTAGCTTTTATCCAGGAATTAAACCAGCACATTCAACGACAAGAGAATCAGATGTGCGCCGACTTGATAGACCTAAAGAAGGCAAGGACAAGAATCAAGGAGCTGGAGGAAGAACTCAAGGCTACACGTGAAGATTATGAAGAAGAAATAGAAGTATTGGTGAAGAAGAATGACGATCTGATCAAGAAGATCGGAATATTTATGGGAGGCCCTACGCCAGTAGATGAAGACGAAGAACCCAAGGAGATTCGCCCGGAAGACTACATCATCATCGACGACACCGTCTCGGATCCAGATGATAGCGATGATGACTATGTTGATGAAGTTGGAGCAGATATCATGGAGTCTGCAACCGAAGAATATTTCTAGTAGACCACCTCATCAGTAGTAGTAGTCCACCATGTAAATACAGTAGTCCGAGCACTTTTGCGATAGTTAGATCGATTGTATGCCCTTGTTTGATTGAATGAAGTGAATTGTTTGCTTTTGCCTCATGTGCATATGGGTAGTGTTTTCTCTTTAGACCCCCTCTATTCTTAAATCTCATCTTTTCTAAACCCTCAGATGCCTCCGAGACATGACCCCGGATTTACCTTTCCACCGGAGCTCACCCAGTTGATCCAGCAGCAGAACACATTGATGCAGTTGCTAGTCTAGAATCAGAATCAGGGGAACAACAATCCACCACCACCACCTATTGATCACTTAGCCCGTTTTCTTAGGATGAATCCACTGGTGTTTTCCAGTAGCACCGAGCCGATAGTAGCAGATGATTGGCTCCGCAAGACAGCTAGGGAGTTGATCACAGCAGGATGCACAGATGCGGAGAAGGTGAAGTTTGCCGCACATCAGCTTGAAGGACCCGCAGCATCATGGTGGGAGAATTTCACAGCCACTTTCCCTGTCGACACTGTCACATGGGACCAGTTTCAGCAGGCTTTTCGAACTGCCCATGTTTCAGCAGGAGCTATGGCCATGAAGAAGCGTGAGTTTCGCAACTTGCGCCAAGGAGGACAGACAGTTGGCCAGTATGTGGAGGACTTTAGTAAATTAGCACGTTATGCCCCAGATGACGTTGCTACGGATGCAGCTAAGCAGGAGAAGTTTTTGGAAGGACTGAATGATGAGTTGAGCATGCAGTTGATGGTAGCAACCTTTAACAACTACCAGGAGTTGGTAGACCGTGCTCTTATGATTGAAGGCAAGCAGCAGCAAATTGAGAACCGCAAAAGGAAGTATGGACAAGGGAAGTACAATTCTGGAGCTCAGCAGAAGCCATGTTTTACCCCTAGATCGGGAGGACATTTTCAGCATACTCATGGAGGAGGTACCTCGCACAATCACAATGGCACCAAGAATGGTAATGGTAATGGAGGAAGCAACGGCCAGAACTGTACCAACCCATCAACCCCAGCCAAGAAAGACCTGAGCCAAGTCACTTGCTTTAAGTGTCAGAAGACCGGACATTATGCCAATGAATGTCCTGAAGGCCAGAATGGCAATGGAAGCTCTAGGAAGAAGCCGAACCCTTTCAACAGGGGACAGGTGAACCACGTTAATGTGGAGGAGGTTGAAGATCAACCGGATGCAGTAATCGGTAAGTTTTTGGTTAAGTCATTTACTGCACTCGTTCTTTTTGATACTGGTGCATCGCATTCATACATATCAAGGGGATTTGTGGATAAGTATAACTTACCCACTAAGGTTCTTAGAACACCTATGCTAGTAAGCTCACCAGGAGCGGAGTATATGGCCAGTCAAGGATGTTTCCAAGTGCCATTAAGTATAGGAAGGCATATTTTCCCAACGGATTTAATTATTCTGGAATCCCAAGGTTTGGATGTAATTCTCGGTATGGATTGGCTGTCGATGTATGGGGGAAACATCGATTGCGCCAGTAAGACAATTTTTCTTACAACGCCAGAAGGAAGAAGGATCAAGTATGTATCCCGGCATGCGCCAAGTAGGACACAAGTAAATTCCTTATCAGGAGTTGTGCAGGAGGAAGTACCAGTGGTAAGGGATTTCCCTGACGTATTTCCCGAAGAGTTGCTAGGCATGCCACCGGATAGAGATATTGAGTTTTTGATTGAGCTATTGCCAGGCACAGGGCCAATATCAAAGAGACCATATAGGATGCCCGCAAAGGATTTGGTGGAGATTAAGAAGCAGATTAAGGAGTTACTGGATAAAGGTTACATTCGCCCAAGTTCGTCGCCTTGGGATCACCAGTACTTCTAGTGGAGAAAAAGGATGGATCGTTAAGGATGGTTGTTGACTATCGTGGGTTGAATGAAGTAACGATCAAGAACAAGTACCCAGTACCAATGATCAATGATCTGTTTGATCGATTGCAAGGATCTAAGGTATTTTCCAAGATCGATCTGCGATCAGGATACCACCAGTTGAAGATTCGAGAACAGGATATACCTAAGACAGCTTTTACCACAAGGTATGGGCTATACGAGTATACCGTTATGTCATTTGGTCTGACTAACGCACCTGCCTATTTTATGAACATGATGAACAAAGTGTTTATAGAGTTCTTGGATAAGTTCGTCATGGTGTTCATTGATGATATTCTGGTTTACTCGAAGAATGAAGAGGAGCATAAGGAACATTTGCGTTTGGTTCTTGGAAAGCTCAGGGAACATCAACTATATGCCAAGTTTAGCAAATGTGAGTTTTGGTTGAAGGAAGTAGGATTCCTCGGACACGTTATATCCGGAGAAGGAATAGCAGTTGATCCCACTAAAGTTGATACCGTGACCAAGTGGGAGGCACCAACAACAGTTGGAGAGATCCGGAGTTTCCTTGGACTCGCAGGATACTAGCGGAGATTTATTGAGAATTTCTCCAAAATTGCAAAACATATGACGGAGTTGTTAAAGAAGGATACCAAGTTCATATGGACCGAGGAGTGTGAGGCTAGCTTCCAGGAGTTGAAGAAACGCTTGGTTACTTCACCAGTGTTGATTTTGCCAGACCAGACCAAAGATTATGAGGTGTATTGCGACGCTTCACGACGAGGACTTGGAGCAATGCTTATGCAGGAAGGGAGAGTTGTTTCATATGCCTCACGACAACTGAAACACCACGAATTGAATTATGCCACGCATGATTTGGAGTTAGCAGCCGTAGTGCATGCATTGAAAACATGGAGACATTTCCTCATTGGAAATCATTGTGAGGTGTACACGGATCACAAGAGTTTGAAATACATTTTCACGCAAAAGGAGTTAAACCTCAGACAAAGGAGATGGTTGGAGCTCATCAAGGATTATGATATGAGATTGCATTACCATCCCGGAAAGGCTAATGTAGTAGCTGACGCATTGAGCCGTAAAAGCCATGTCAATACACTAATGACGGGAGAAATACCAAAGGAGTTAGCCGAGGATCTTCGTGAGCTATGTTTGGAAATAGTTCCGAGAGGCTATGTAGCAGCATTGGAGATTCAGTCAACTTTGATGGATAGAATCAGAGAAGCTCAGAAGACTGACAAGGAGATTGCCTCTATAAAGGAGAAAATGAGGCGAAGGAAAGGCTAAAGGATTTCGTGAGGATGAGCACGACACCCTATGGTTTGAAGACCGTGTTTATGTGCCCAATGACCCGGAGATCAGGAAGTTGATTCTGCAAGAGGCACACGATTCACCATATTCGATTCACCCAGGAAATACCAAGATGTATTTGGATTTGAAGGATATTTTCTGGTGGACCGGAATGAAGAAGGATATTGCGGAGTATGTAGCAGTTTGTGATGTATGTCAGAGAGTAAAGGCAGAGCATCAGAAGCCAGCAGGATTGCTACAACCATTGCCGATACCCGAATGGAAGTGGGATAAGCTAGGCATGGATTTTATCACGGGATTACCCAGGACTCGTTCAGGCTATGACTCGATTTGGGTTGTAGTTGATCGATTGACGAAAGTAGCTCATTTCATCCCGGTAAAGACCACTTACACCAGTGCTAAGTTGGCAAAGATATACATGACCAAGATTGTATGCTTACATGGAGTTCCGAGGAGTATAGTATCAGATAGAGGACCCCAGTTTACCTCAAAGTTCTGGAATCAGTTGCACGAGACTTTGGGTACCAGGCTAGAGTTCAGCATAGTTTTTCATCCACAGACAGATGGACAGACCAAGAAAGTCAATCAGATTTTGGAGGACATGCTGAGAGCTTGTGCGCTAGATTATGGATCTAGTTGGGACGACAATTTGCCATATGCAGAATTCTCTTACAACAACAGCTATCAATCCAGTTTAAAGATGGCCCCTTTCGAAGCCTTGTACGGAAGAGTGCAGGACACGTTGTCAGTGGATGAAGTTGGAGACGGCCAGTTGTTTGGACCTGATTTGATTAAAGAGTCTGACAGAAGGTGAAATTATTCACGGATAGACTCAGGTAGCTCAATCCAGGCAGAAGAGCTATTGCATTCTACGCAAGAGACAGTTTACGAAGTGGAGATAGAGCTTATCTTCGAGTAATCCCACTTCGGGGAACAAGCCACTTTGTGTTAAGGGAAGTTAGCCGCCACGATTTGTTAGGACCATTACCAGTATTTTGGAACATATGGGAGAGTGGCCTACAGTTGGGATGCCCTGAAGGATTGTTAGGAGTCATGGTGTGTTTCCACGTTCTCAGCTAAAGAAGTGCGACGCGGAGATGGCTGACATACCCTTTGAGAGACACAGTGTCATTGGAAGCAATTCAGTTGGATAGTGATTTGACCTATGAGGAGAAACCAGTTAAGATCCTAGAATATGCCAGCCGAGTCACCGCAGCAAGGTTATCAAGTTTTGTAAGGTTCAGTGGAGCCACCACACGGAGGATGAAGCCACCTGGGAGCGAGAGGAAGATTTGCTCAAGGACCACCCTCACCTATTTTCTAGCCAACCCGAATCTCGAGGGCGAGATTCATCTTAAGGGGGGTAGGTTTCTAACATCCCAAATTTTCAATTTGGAATGTTATACATTAGATCATCATTGCATAATATAATTTATGTGCTTTTGGTTTTGATCCTAGAAATTCTACGCAACTCAAGGACCCACGGAGAGAGTTGGGGATTTTGTTATTTTCATATTTGAATTTTCTCAAATTTTGAGAATAGGATCATTTGATTTTAATTATTTTATCATCAATTATTTATATTAAAAAAATATGAGAGAGGGAATAAAATGAATTTCCCAAAATAAAGAAATATTGAGGATTTCATAATAAAATCAAATAAGATTTCATTTCAGAATTTTTCGTTATTTTATTTGAATTTAGGAAAAATGTGCGTTTTTCAAAGTTGCATTTAGGCCCCAAATAAATGTTCACCTTGTGCGGCTTGATTTTAGAAGCCCGGGAAAATTTATTTTCGGGATTTTTGGAGTCCGTTTAGTATTTCTTTTATTGTTTTTCTGCGCGGAATAATTAAAAAAACGAAACCGACCTACGGGCCGTGTTAGGCCCGGACTCCTCCGGGGCCGGCCTTTAAAGCCGGGGCGCCCGACCCCGCAGCCCACCGAGCCGCCCCGCCGCCCCGAACCCTAGCGCCGCGCGCCCGCCGCCGCCGCCACCGCGCCGCCGCCCGCCGCCTCGCCGCCGGATCCCGCCGCCGCCGCCTCCCGCCAGCGCCCGCCGCCGCGCCGACCACCATCGCCGGAGCCCCCGCCGCCGCCGGAACCTCGCCGGAATTGCCGGGTAGTTTTTTTAGACGCCGTTTTTTTTCCGAAAAACCGTTCGGTTTTTCCGACGGTTTTGTTCGTTCTTTTTAGTTTCTTTTAAATAGATCGGTTTTTCCGATTTATTTAAATAGCGAGCGTTCGTTCGTTCTAGTGAACGTTCATCGTTTTTCTTTTCTCGGATTAAATCCGATTTTATCTGATTTCCTGATCCGATTTTCGTTTTAGTATAACTTTTCGCTCGTTTATCGGAATCAGGCGATTCAAGCGCCTGGAGTTTCGTCTTGAAACCCTCTATCCGTTTAACCAACTTAAACAAGTTTTTGCCACTGTAAAAATTGCCCTAGATCCAGAATAGTAAACGAAGCCTGTTTCTTTTGCCGTTTGACTTTCGTTGCTTCGTTTGATTTGATTCTTTTTGCAAACCGGAGTTCTTAAGTTGAACTTTCTGGTTAGATCTCTTATTTGAGTTTTACCTGTGCATTAGATGAATACTTATTGTATGCTTGTTTGTTTGTCTGCGATAGAATACCCGGAGTGCGCCGCCTGTTACTTTCGAATCTCTAGGTTTCGCGGATCATCAGCAAGGCAAGTAACACTTTGATCATACCTCCTACTACCCAGTTTTATTGCATTAGATAAATCCTCAAACATTGCATGATTAGGATCTAATTAAATTGTGGGTTTGGGAAGTAGTTGAGGTAGTACCTATTACCTGTTGTATTATCAAACCTTTGGGAGTTACTTCTATGTTTGCTATTATGCCATGCTATGCTAGTAGACGTGGATTGGGTGAGTGATATCCATGACAGATGTGAGAGTGTTAATTAATGGTTTATCTAAGGTGGCAACTTAAACACACATCTGGGTGGATTGAGGTACCTGGCTATTTCAGGATTGCCTGTTTTTCTTTATGGACCGCCACCCAGGCCCAAAGGGATCATGAGATTTTTCATACTAGAAACTTCTGTGTGCAGCCACAAGCTATTATGGGCTCTAGCATAGTTGATTAAGTCATGCGAACTCTTACAGGGTAGACTAGCAGATGTAGGGGAAAGTAGGTGTAACGGTCTATCCATCGTAAGGTGCTAGCGCTTCTGAAAGACTATGTCTCGGTCATCCGTTTCTCAAACACCGTGTAGTGCGAGAAAACCAAACGGAGGCGATCGAGTCTTGTGGGGAAAAGTGCGCAAACCTCTGCAGAGTGTATAAACTAATAATGGTTAGCTGTGTCCCCGGTTATGGACATCTTGAGTATCTAGTACTTGGATTATCATGTGAATCTCAACATGTTACTCTAAAATTTAATTTTGTTGGGTTTTGTTTAATGATGATGCTTAATTGGGATTGAGAATGCTGTCAACCATTCTCAATGTTTAACAACTACCATGATAGTTAAATAAATTTTATTCCTTTGCAGTAGGGAAAAATTAGCTTTACGCAAAACTGTAACCATAGAGCTTTCCACCAGCCAAATATGCATATAGTATAGCTGTTTCATTCCATTACTCTCTATGTGTTACATTGCCGGCATATTCCATGTGCTGACCCATTTTCGGGCTGCAACGTTAATGTTGCAGACTTTTCAGACGACGATTAAGGAGTTTTTAGGTCGTGGTTCTATACTCCGTGATGCCGTTGGAGTTGATGGACTCACTTATCTTCCAAGCCTTCCGCTGTTATCGTTATTAGATGGCCTTAAGCCATATTTATTGTAATAAGTTCTCTATTGAGACACTCGATGTAATAAGTTTGTGATTGCTACTCTGTTATAAATCCTTCAAGTACTGAGTGGTGTCAGCATTACTGATCCAGGGATGACACCTGAGCACAGAGATCAGACTGTTTGAGGTCTGGTCGCTACAGGAACACTCTTGGAGAGTACTCACTTTTCATTGGGGATAGCTACCCCATTGTGAAGCGGATGCCACCTTCCGTGCACGACACCGAAGGCCTGCCGTTCATGAATCATGGTTATGTCTTTAGTGCGCACCGCCGGATGAACGACATGCTGGGACACGCTATCCCTAATTTATGCTGCTTCAGCTTGGACGAGTCTCCATCGTGTGGAACCGGACTAGAAAGCTGTGACAATGATTCCTGTTTCCCACCGCTATGGATTGTGCCATCCATGAAGAACACCTGGGCAGGAACCTGGAGGAGGACATGTAGCCCATCTATAACGTGTAAGTGGGGTATGGTAAATTGTGAACGGTAGCGCTATGAATATATGTAGACTAGTCGTGCACAAATTTATCACATGAATTGGAGATGAACTTGTGTGGCATACTGGCATTTGTCCTTTAGAACTTATTACTAGTAAATGAGTTATGTGTATGTGCAACTTGTGTGGTTGTTGCACGGGATCCAACATGCTCATTGAGAAAAAAGGTGGCACAACTTTGGATATAGGTGACGTGGCGGCATCGTATAGTAGCATCATTCTCCATAGTTGTAATACTCCTACTAGGACGACAACTCCTATAAAACCTTGCGCTTGGATCTTTGCCTCTTCGGGAGGTTCAACAGTTCATACTCGTGTGAACCTTGAACTTGGCTCTTCGCCTCTTCGGAAGGTCCAACAATGATGATACTACAGTACAATATGCTTCTGGCAATCTGACATAGATTGAACTGTTGCACGTCCACCGCGAGGGCGAGGGCGAGCAAGAGGGAGAGGGAGAGGGCGCTGTAGTCAAAACCCTCTCCTCGTCCCGCGAGCCACCGCGCGTGTGGGCGAGGGAGAGGCATAGTAAGCAAGCTTCTCCTCGTTTGGCGAGTTGACGGGACACATCAAAGTAGTACAAGTACTAGTCCTTTCCGGTTAAATATGGATAATTTGAAACGAGAAAAATACACTGGCGGTCAACGTATGTAATAATACGCTCTTTACGGTCACTATATATAGTTTTGCGGTGATTATACGATCACTAGCTCATCGTAGAGCACCGTATTGCACCCTACTGACCGGCCACATAGTCGACGTGGCACTTTGTTGACTGGTTAAATTATCACCTGGTTTCTGGGTCCCACCTATCAGTTGGTAGAGCAAAGAAATCAGTTGAACAAAACTTTACGCAGGCGCGACAAGAGTCCAACCCTTGCGCGCGAACCACCCTGGCTGTGTATGTGAGTGCATGCACGTGTACTCCCTCGGTCTTCCAACAAAGAGTGTACATCAGCTAAAAAACAAAGAGTGTACATCTACACTTCCAATGCATTTATCCTTTAATCTAAAATCGATATTGATTGACTAATGCACCAAGTTGTGCTCTAGCTATAGGCTACATGTCTATCCTTAATTACAGCATGCAACAACCTTCATTTAATCTTCTTCTCGCAATGGTCACATGCACACATAAATATGCTACTTTTGGGCGTTAATTATGCCCTGGTCAATGTGTAAATCTCTAAATGTACAGTCTTTCACGGACATATGGAGTAGGTTGAGCACTTGAGCGTGAGCGTGTGTGTTGCGCCATGTGCTGTGTGCGGCATGGGTGCGTGAGTGTTGCGTGTGTCCATGTGTACGTGTGAGTGTTGCATGTTGCATGCATGCATGCATGCATGAGGCTTTTACTCCCTCCCATTGACATGTTCATATTTCAAGCTTCCTCTGTTCCCTCCATATTGTGATACTCCCTCTGTTCCCAAATGCAGAGTAAAAGCCTCCTCTGTTCCCACGGAGTATTTGTCTCTCTAGAGATTTCAACAAGTGACTACGTACGGAGCAAAATGAGTGAATCTACACACTAAAATATGTCTACATACATCCGGATGTTTTATTCCATTTGAATGCCTAAAAAGACAATATTTAGGAATGAGGGAGTAGCAAATAAACATTAAGTTCTCTTGTTTTTCCCTCCTTGGTCACGGTGCACAACCAAAGATGACTCACCTGGATGGAGGGAGTAGATGGTCAAAGTTTGGCACAAAATTAATGCATTGGTAAACATAATTTTTTGAGGAAAACGAGTGCATTAATTGAGTGTTTTTGCAAACTACAAAAAGTATTCCACCACTCATCATCTACATGGTAGCCTTAGCACATGTACAAGGCAGAGCATTGGGAGGGGCCCGAGCGTACATGCATAGGGATACTGTAGATAGGAAGTCTTTGTGATCCATTATTCTCCATCTCGTTCAGAGAGAACTATTCAACTAGTCTTCACAGTGAAGTGACAATACACACTTTAGCAGATGGGACACTTGATTAATAAGCCGAACCAGCGTGTTGGTGTTACTAAATCAGCCTTACCCAGTACTGCCATCATGTTTGCCAGTGGAGCACGCTTCCACAAATACGACTACACACCTCTCTCCTCCATTAACTGACATATGGGCCCTCTTGAGGTAGACCCACATGTCATTGGCGTAACTATTTACACTCCGAAGGACGGTATATCCTGGTAGTAGTACTAGTAGAATTAAGATTTAATGCACTTTCTTCCCCGTCTTTCACTCTTCTTCCTCCTCTCTTCCCCATTGTCGGCCGCACACCATTTCCCCCCGCTCACTGCTCGCCCGTCCACGCCATCTTCCTTGGTAGCTCACACGTACCATATCCCCCCGCTCACTGCTCGGCCACACACGCCATCTTCTTTGCTCACCCGCCCTAATCCACTTCCCCGCTGGCTCGCAGGCACCGAAAACCCCAGTCACTCAACGCCCTAAAAACCCTATGGCAGAACTGACTAACACGCAGAGCCGCGATTGGAATTCCCTCCCTGATGTTCTCTTGGAGCAGATCTGTAATCATATGGACATGCTCATCACTGTCCGTTTGGCCGCATGCTTGGTGTCTTTGTACCGTCTACTCGTCTGCAACCGGCCGGCTCTTTTCAAGACACCCTGCTTGCTGATGCCTGATCCTCACAGGTGGCCCGGACACCGACTTGACGATCCTACGGAGGTTGTCGTTGTGCCCCTCTACATACTATCACTACCCGTCCATGTGTCCTTCATGCGCGGCCACTACTGGGCAGGCATTAAGGCCAACTGGATCGTCCTCATCCACCAATCCGGTAGTCCATGGCGTCTCGTGGATATCTACACCTAGCGAGAGATCACCCTTCCATCATTGGATACTACCGCCATCGAGCCTCGCGGCCCGCCGGACACTCCTGCCTACTACGCACGAGACGCGTCAAGCTTTTGGCTCGACCTCTGTTTGCTGAAGGTTGCAATCTGCGAAGTGCCCACACCATCACAAGACTACATGGATTACAAGCTCATTGCCGTGTTCAACATGGGATTAGTCTATCTGGAATCTGGTCGCCATACATGGTTATGGATCATCATCGATCCTCTTCACCCAACATTTCTATCTGATGCTATAGTGCATGATGGCATCGTTTATGCAGTCGACGCACAGGTTGGCTTCCTATACTGGTGGAATCTATCTTCGTCTAATTGTTCTATCTCATCTCATATTTACCTTAAGAATACGAATGCCTGTTCATTGTTACAAATTTAGAATATATAGTATGTCTATAACCACATCATTGCTATATGTTCCTCTCATTTCCTAGATTTTTATGACCACACATGTTATTGTTAGAGTTGATATGAGAACAATTGGCATCTAATGATTGTTAGAATAGATATTATGAGTATAACCTCATGATTGCTATATGTTACTATCATTTCCAGGATTTTTATAACAATGCATGTTATTGCTTAGAGTTGATATGATAACTGTAGTAAGTGCTATGGTAGAATATGAGTAGGCCCTGTCATATATGTTTTCCTCTCATTGTTACATGATGTTTAAACCATGATATATTGCCAAAATATGAAAGCCATTGGCCTATTTTTTAACTTGGGGTATGATTATGACCACGACATTGCAATTCTATGTCTATGATATGTGTCACTGTTATAATAATCTTAATTCCACACATACTCTGAACATGATTGTTTATTTTTGTCCTTTTGATCTCCAATTTGAATTGTTGCAGCAGACGCAAATGCGCTGGCCTTCATGATTCCAGGACCTGGGATCATACCAGCCGATGGGTGGTGGTTTATCGCTCGTTCAACTGACGGCGGTCATTTGATGCTCATTTGCACGTAGCAAATTGATCAAACCACATGTAGTACAATGCCTGGGGCGTTCGTGACATTGATGGCTATGGCTGCTTCGTGTTCGATAAAGATCCCAGCTCCGTTGGGCCAGGCGTATTCAACTGGAGGTGGGTTTACAGCCTCGGCAACCACTCCATGTTCCTCGGGCTCAATTATCCAATCATCCAACCAATCATCGATCATATCATCGGCGACGATTACCGTGCTATGCAACTTCCATTCGCTAGGGGGAACTGTGTTTACACATCATACCATGGGTTTCATGAATCACCATATCCAGAGATTCGTTGACACAGCTTGTTTCCAGATAATCTTCAGTGTGTGAAAGGCATCAAGCTTCCATGCGATGGATGGCTTTTGCAAACCCGACATGCGGTGATGTGGTTCATGCCAGCAGCAAATATGCACAACTTGATTCGTACTGATATCTAGACTGAGCAATGTGTCCTGCTGTTGTAGCATGACCCTCTTTTTGTTGGATATTATGTACTGTTGTTAGTTTGAAGCACTCCTCTGGTTAGAAGGATAGACAACTTTCTGGGAGCAAGTGCATCCTAACTCACCTGCATAGGATGTACTGATAATGATGATGGAGATGCTATATATATATATCAATTAGGCTTCAAGTGTGTACTTGTTGGTGAAAGTGTTGTCCAATGGGAATTATATTTTGTATTACTCATGTAGCCTACAAAGTCTGTCGCACAGCCTTGTAACTTCTTACCCCATTTCTAAATTTGTACTAGTCCTCTATACCGTATATTGCGCTACTCATACTACTACCTCCCTCCTGGTTTACCGGTCCCCTTCGTAATTTGTGTCAAATTTTGACCATAAATTTCACTAACTAAATGTTAATGCATGTCACAAAAAATTATATTGTTTTATTTGTATTTGAACATAGTTTCCAATGGAATAATTTTTGCTGACATGCATTGACATTTTGTTAGTTAAACCTATGGTTAAAATGTGACACTAAATACGACTAGTAAGTAGTATAGTAGCAGTACTAGTATACGTCGGTCAAATTATTCATCATGTCCACACAATGAATTAACGTCACAACACGCTCCACGTGAGGTGACACAAGAATCCCGGCAGCATCTTAGGGTATTGTGGACTTCAGATTTGGAGTACCACTTATCTTTCGAAATCTTTCATCATTCACTTAAAACAATCGATTGATCATACATTGAGTATCATATAACTGGAATTAACCGATGCAAGTCCAAGATGGATTGGCCGGTGCTGCCGGCTGGCGTCAAGTTCGATCCCACGGATCAAGAGCTGATCGAGCACCTTGAGGCCAAAGTGACTGCCTACAACGCGAGATCTCACCCTCTCATCGATTTGTTCATACCAACCATCGACAGCGAGCACGGCATATGCTACACCCATCCTGAGAAACTTCCAGGTAAGACACCAATCAGCCTCTACTTGCACAAATATATTCCTTTGTTTATAGCTCTATTTTTATTTTTAGACGCAGACCTAGTGAAGCAATTACAATTTGGCAGTTAATAAAAAGTGAAACAAGTGACTGCAACATGCCAAAGATGTTATGAAAATGCCAACCACATACACTAAAACCTGTATTCGACAATACTGCAGGTATCACACTGAGTGGCCTAAGCAAGCATTTCTTCCAGCGCAATTCCAGGGCGTTCAAAAGGGGCACATGGACGTGTCGCAGGATTCAGTCGGAGTGCGGCACGCACGTGATGTGGCACAAGACCGGCAATACCTTGCCGGTGGTGGTCAACGGCCGGCAGACGGACGGCAAAAAGGTTCTGGTGCTGCACACCAACAAGAACTTCGACCAGCAGAGGACCAACTGGATGATGCACCAGTACCACCTCAGGGACCTAGAGCAAGAGAAGGAGCGGGAGCTGGTCCTCTGCAAGATTTTCTACCAGACGAACACTAGGGCCAGGAGTAAAAAGATTATAAGTTAGTTTGGTATTGGTACTTGTACTAACTTGTCGTCCACAAGTTGGTATTGTTGTTAACGATCTTTTGGTATGAACTTGGCATTTGCTTCCAACCATCATGCCTAGGGTCAACGTGGATATAAAGCTGAATCATTTGTTTCGAAACGAATTTTCAAGCACCTGATTTGTATTTGATGGGTAGCATAAGCACCTGCCGTTCGAATTCCCAGTTCTCCAAATTTTTCGAAACAAGTGCATGCACTTATTATCCCGATGAAAAAATAATATACCTGCTACACCCCAGTTATCAGTCTGTACTTGTAGAATTCTCTCGTTTGTTGAGCAAGTATATTGTTTTTTCAGGTCGAGCAAGTTTCAACTGGGCTGTAGACTGCCCAGGCTTGGTTTTGTTTTTAACAGGCCCAACCCATAACGACAACGGGGGACAAAGATCCAGCAGGTATCTGCTAGCCTCTGGCCCGCCGCGTTAGTTATATTTTGTCTTACAACATCCGTAGGTAGTTTTTTACTGAATCAAACACACAGCCCAGTTCTGTTTTCCTCTTGAAACGCCATGTCCTACATCCGTTTTCTAATCTCTACCTATAGTTTTACTAGTTCATATACACATATCATTATATTGAAAATACATAAAGTTCCCTTTTCATATTTACATCCTTATTTTGGTTGTTATTTTCCCTCCCAGCACTGACTTTTTACCACTGGTTTTCCCTTAAACCAACTCAATTGTCCCACGTCTTATTTGCTTACAAAAACAAAATGATTTTTTTGGCAAATCAATAAGTTCTTAAAAAATGTTTATCATTTCAGGATTACAACAGTTCGGACTCCACCAAAATATGCAAAATAAGGTCAAACTTTTTGACCGTGGTCCTGGGCAGAAAATGGGCTGTAATAAATTACTTAAGAATTAGCAAATGGGCTGCAAATTATAAATTTTTTAGCAAATGGGCTATATGTTGTCTGCCATAGATTTGGAGGCTGACTTGTGGGCCTACTAAGTTCATGCGTACACAAGGTTTCTGAAAAAAAGAAACTTAGTCAACAATCGACTCTACCAGCGTTAGACCGTTAGATGTCAATCTAACGGCAATCGTGCTACTTCAGTCTCTGATCTTCCTGCTCCAGCCGCCCAAACCAGCGTCGGAAGAACCGCCTGCTCCCGCCTCCTGTGGCCGGCTGTGCTGCCGGGCAGGCCTCACGGCCCCACCATACTCGCATCCCTGGCCTATCTATCCATCCACTCACCCACACCTCCAGTTATTTTCCGGCGACGACAGCTGAACCAGTCAACCCTCGTACTCCCCACCGCATGGGCAGCCACTTCCGTGTCTTCCCCGGCTCCGTGTCGTTCCCTTCGTAGGCCTCACCGTCGTCCACCGCCCTGGTGCTCTCGGCGCGGTGTGGTCAACATGGTCAACGAATGACATCCATCAGAAGTGGACTATACGTGGAGAGGCTAACAGCTGGGTTCACGGCCGCACACAAGGAAATGCCTCCTTATTACGTGCAAAATAATGATTCCTCCACCTGACATCTGGGACCCACCGGAAGGGCCTCTATATTTCGCGAAAAAAACGTTCCCTAGCTAACAGCTCGGACCCACCAGCTATATCTTTTCACGCAAGGAAGTGCCTCCTTATTACGCACAAAAAATGAATACCCCCTACATGGGAGGCTAACTTGTGGGCCTACTAAGTTGACGGGGACAGAGGGCTTTGTCAACCTAGTCAATATGAACGATTCTAGCTCCAATGACCGCACGATGTCCATCCAACGGCCGTAGTGCTTCTTCAACCTCTGGTCTTCTTGCTCCAGCCGCCCAAACCAGCTCCGGTCGTGCCGCGTGCTCCTGCCTCCCGTGGCCGGTTGTGATTCCGCGGAGGCCTCACCGCCCCTACTACTCCCACCGCTGGCCAGGTCATCCGCCTCTACTCACCCACACCCCTTGTTATTCTGCGGCGACGGCAGCCTCACACCGCAGCCGAACCAGTGAACCCTTGTACTCCTCTCCGCGTGGGCTTCCACTTCCGCGTCTTCCCCGGCTCCATGTCGTCCCCTTCCTAGGCCTCGCCGTCGTCCACCGCCATGGTGCTCTCGGCACGACGTGGTCGGCGTGGTCAAGGAACGACTTCCATCGGAAGAGTACTGTATGTGGAGAGGCTGACAGTTGGGTCCATGGCCGCAGTAAGGAAGTGCCTCCTTATTACGGGCAAAATAATTATTCCTCCACCTGACAACAGGGACCCATCGGACAGGCCACCGTATTTCATGAAAAAACATTCCCCCTGACTGCTGGGACCCACCAGCTACATCTTCGCACGCAAGGAGTGCCTGACAGTCGGGACCCACCTGGTCGAAGCATACATAGTGTTGTCATTCTGGTCGCGAACGTGTACGTACATACTGGTCGATGTAGAGGCGCGCACGTGTCGTAGTAGAGGCGCGCACGTGCTGTAGTAGAGGCGCGCACGTAGCATGTACACGTACGTACAACGACCATGGTGCAAGAAAGTAAATACGGCTGCGTAGGTATATATGGGCGGGGTATCGAATGCCTACTCGCGCATACATACGGCCACAACTCATGTACATGGCTGTGGCTGGGTTGGAACAGAGAAACTGTGTCGTCGTCGTGTTGATGGGGAGGCAACGGAATGCGTCGTGTTCATCGGGAGAACAGGACATGTGCTGTTCATCGGGAGCCATCCGGCTTGGACGAAACAGGCGATGGAAACGAGGCCTAGCTTACTGCAGAACAGAGGAAACGACCTTGTGTTCGACCGGCCACGGTGGAAACGGGATCCTGTTCATCGGGAGGGGTCTGGCGTACCGCAAAACAGAGGAAACGGACCTCCTACGGCCGAAACGGGGTCCTGTTGACCGGGAGGGTATGGCGTACCGCAAAACGGAGGAAACAGACTTGTGTTGGAGCGCTACGGTCGAAACGAGGGTCATGTTCATCGGGAGGGGTGTGGCGTACCGCAAAATGGGACTCCACGGGATACTGTTCATCTCCACCGTTGACCTCCTCCAGCCTCCATGGGCTACTGTTCATCCACCATCGACCTCCTCCAGCCTCCACCTGCGACTGTTCATCCACGGGCTCTTGTTCATCCAGCCTCCACCGGCTACTGTTCAATCAGCCCTCTCCACGGGGTCCTATTCAACCACCCCTCCACAGGCTACTGTTCATCCAACCCTCCATCGGCTACTGTTCAACCAGCCCTCCACGGGGTCCTGTTCATCCACCGAGTTGATCGATCGGGGTACTGTTCATCCAGCGGCAACAGCCTCTACTACCACGGGTTCCTATTCATCCAACCCCCACCAGGAACTGTTCATCCAAACCCCCCAACAACGCGCACTACTCATCTAGAGGCAGCATCGATCGGCTTTAGTTAGCAGCAGTAGCCAAGGAATCGCTCGATCGGGTTCAGTTACCATCGATCGATCGCTCAGGTTCAGTAACGCATAGCCTGCAGTGCAATCGCTTGGGTTCAGTTAGAGCCCAATGCCTCGCTCGGGTTCATTTAGAGCGCAACGCATCGCACACACGCGTGTACGTAAGAGAGACACACATCGCTTGGCCCTGACCAGCCACCGTAACCGGGAACTTCCCGATATTTTCCTCGCCCTCGTTTCTACCACAGTTTTTTCCGTCATGGACGGCCCAAAGAATGTCATGCAGCTGCATCTCCGGCCCGCCCAGGATGAAAAGCCCATTTTCTGTCATGATTTTTTGTCATAGAAGTAGGACCCCACCACATCTATGATGATATCGGGTTTTGTCACAATTATTGTCATAGAAGTGTCATAAGTATGACGGAAAAAAAATTCGTTCAACCCAAAATGTCACGGATGTTTCTTTTTTGTAGTGGCTATTTGTGACACTTATAGGAATAGCCCAATGGATTGATCGGAAAGAATAACTTTGAGGTGGTTTCGTACCCTACAATAATCTCTTCGTTTGTTCTCCGCTATTAGTGACTTTGGAGTGACTCTTTGTTGCATGTTGAGGGATAGTTATATGATCTAATTATGTTATCCTTGTTGAGAGAACTTGCACTAGTGAAAGTATGAACCCTAGGCCTTGTTTCGAAGCATTGCAATACTATTTGTGCTCACTTTTATCATTAGTTACCATGCTGTTTTTATATGTTCAGATTACAAAAACATATATCTACCATCCATATTGCACTTGTATCACCATCTCTTCGCCGAACTAGTGCACCTATACAATTTACCATTGTATTGGGTGTGTTGGGGACACAAGAGACTCTTTGCTATTTGGTTGCAGGGTTGTTTGAGAGAGACCATCTTCATCCTACGCCTCCCACGGGTTGATAAACCTTAGGTCATCCACTTGAGGGAAATTTTCTACTGTCCTACAAACCTCTGCACTTGAAGGCCCAACAACGTCTACAAGAAGAAGGTTGTGTAGTAGACATCAATGGGGAGGGTCTTCAAAAAGAAAGGCGGACGACGATAGTGCCAAGCTCCCACCCTCAATAAGGAGCTCCAAAAAGAGGATTAAATCCGCACATAATTTGAAGAAGAAAAAGAAAAGATGGAGAAGCAAAGGTAAAAAGGTATCCCTCCCAAATGATGTTTCTCCTATTACTCATTGTGATGATCATAATTGCTATACTATTGGTGCTATCCATACTATTAATGATGAGAGTGATTATGCTTATGATATGCAAAGGCCCAAGCTTGGGGATGCTATGTTTGATGAGAATGACATGTTTGAGAATTTATTTGCTGCAATTAATTTTTTTCCCAAGCTTGGGGATGCTATGTTTTATGAAGATGATATTTTTAACCTCCCAAGTTTTTATATGCAAATTTATTATGATGATAGCATGCCTCCTATTTATGATGATTATACTGATGAAAGTGGGTTTGGAAGAGTGTCCACTTTAGGAAGTAATGATCCCACTATTTTGGAGGATGTTGAATCTTATTGTGATAATTATAAAAGTGGATTTGGAGAGGTCATGACTTTATTTAGTAATGATTCCACTATCTTGGAAGAGGTTTCAATTGATTATGATGAGAACAACGTTGCTAGTTATGATGATTATTGTGATGCTACTTATGTCATAAAAAGTAGTGATGATTATATTTACAAAACTTGTCATGGTTATGATAAGCCTTTTTCTGAATATTACTCTTTTAATGTGGAAACAATTTATAGTATTTGAGTTTCTTATGATACTCCCACTATTCTGAATGAGAAGAATTTTGCTTATGTGGAGATTAGTAAATTTTCTATGCTTGGGGATCATGAAAATAATGCTTTATGTGATGGTTATATTGTTGAATTCATTCATGATGCTACTGAAAATTATTATGAGGTAGGAATATATGCTTGTAGGAATTGCAATAATATCAAGTTTCCTCTCTATGTGCTTAAAATCTTGAAGTTATGCTTGTTTTGCTATCCTCTGCTAGTTGATTCTTGTTCCCATCAATTGTTAGCTCACAAAATCCCTATGCATAGGAAGTGGGTTAGACTTAAATTTGCTAGTCATATTCTTCATGATGCTCTCTTTATGTTTCAATTCTTATCTTTTATGTGAGCATCATTGAAATCATCATGCCTAGCTAGAAAGGCATTAAAGAAAAGCGCTTGTTGGGAGACAACCTGCTACCTCTTGAGCACTTGCGTTGGTTTTCCCTTGAAGAGGAAAGGGTGATGCAGCAGAGTAGCGTAAGTATTTCCCTCAGTTTTTGAGAACCAAGGTATCAATCCAGTAGGAGGCCACGCACGAGTCCCTCGTACCTACACAAACAAATAAATCCTCGCAACCAACGCGACAAGGGGTTGTCAATCCCTACAAGGTCACTTCTGAGAGTGAGATCTGATAGGTATGATAAGATAACATTTTTGGTATTTTTATGATAAAGATGCAAAGTAAAATAAAAGCCAAAGGAAATAACTAATTATTGGAAGATTAATATGATGGGAGATAGACCCGGGGGCCATAGGTTTCACTAGTGGCTTCTCTCGAGAGCATAAGTATTAACGGCGGGTAAAAAAATTACCGTTGAGCAATTGACAGAATTGAGCATATTTATGAGAATATGTAGGTATGATCATGTATATAGGCATCACATCCGAGACAAGTAGAGCGACTCCTGCCTGCATCTACTACTATTACTCCACACATCGACCGCTATCCAGCATGCATCTAGAGTATCAAGTTCAAGAGAACAGAGTAACGCTTTAAGTAAGATGACATGATGTAGAGGGATAAACTCATGCAATATGAAATAAACCCCATCTTGTTATCCTCGATGGCAACAATACAATACGTGCCTTGCTGCCCCTACTATCACTGGGAAAGGACACCGCAAGATTGAACCCAAAGCTAAGCACTTCTCCCATTGCAAGAAAGATCAATCTAGTAGGCCAAACCAAACTAATAATTCGAAGAGACTTGCAAAGATAACCAATCATACATAAAATAATTCAGAGAAGATTCAAATATTGCTCATAGATAAACTTGATCATAAACCCGCAATTCATCGGTCTCAACAAACACACCGCCAAAGAAGATTACATCGAATAGATCTCCACAAGAGAGGGTGAGAACTTTGTATTGAGATCCAAAAAGAGAGAAGAAGCCATCGAGCTAATAACCATGGACCCGTAGGTGTGAGGTAAACTACTCACACTTCATCGGAAGGGCTATGGTGTTGATGTAGAAGCCCTCCGTGATCTATGCCCCCTCCAGCGGAGCTCCGGAACAGGCCCCAAGATGGGATCTCGTGGATACATAAAGTTACGGCAGTGGAATTTGGGTTTTGGCTTCGTGTCTGGTAGTTTGGGGGTACGTAGGTATATATAGGAGGAAGGAGTACGTCGGTGGAGCAATAGGGGGCCCACGAGGGTGGAGGGCGCGCCCAGGGGGGTAGGCGCACCCCCTACCTCGTGGCCTCCTGGTTGATGTCTTGACGTAGGGTCCAAGTCCTCTGGATCATGTTTGTTCCAAGAATCACGTTCCTGAAGGTTTCATTCCGTTTGGACTCCGTTTGATATTCTTTTTCTGCGAAACCCTAAAATAGGCAAAAAAAACAGCAATTCTGGGCTGGGCCTCCGGCTAATAGGTTAGTCCCAAAAATAATATAAAAGTGTATAATAAATCCCAATAATGTCCAAAACAGAATATAATATAGCATGGAACAATAAAAAATTATAGATACGTTGGAGACGTATCCCAACCCAACATTTATACCTACTTTTTTTGTGTGTTCACATGATTATGCTACTGTAGTAATCATGTTTTATAGCTTTTTTTCAAAAAGTTCCAAGTAAGACCTTTGGGATGATCTATGGTAATAGTTGATTTGATCTTGCTAAAAAACAGAAACTTTTGCGCTTAGGAAAACAATTCTAATTTTTAACAGAAGCATGATAAAATACTGATTCTTTTTGAAGAAGACTAATAAACAAATTGCCTAAGACTTCCTAATTTATCAGGAGTATTGGAGTTACAGAAGTATTCGAGAGTTACAGATTACTATAGACTATTCTGTTTTTTACAGATTCTATTTTCGATGCATAGTTTACTTGTTTTCTAGTTTCTATGGCTTATATTTCTTAATATAAATTGTAGAAATGATACGGTCCAGTAGGCATCATGTGATAAAAATTATGAATCTTGTCTTGACAGTACCTAAGTGGTGATTTGCTTTATTATACTAACGGAGCTTACGAGTTTCTAAGTTTTGTGTTGGGAAGTTTTCAAGTTTTGGGTAAAGTTTCGATGGGCTATGGAATAAGGAGTGGCAAGAGCCTAAGCTTGGGGATGACCAAGGCACCCCAAGGTAATATTCAAGGACAACCAAGAGCCTAAGCTTGGGGATGCCCCGGATGGCATCCCCTCTTTCGTCTACGTTCATCGGTAACTTTACTTGGGGCTATATTTTTATTCACCACATGATATGAGTTTTGCTTGGAGCGTCATTTTCTTTTATTAGAATTTTCTTGCTGTTATTTAGAGTAATGTTTTGCATCTTTTAGTTCAATAAAAATGTCAAGTATAACCTTTACCATGCTTATTTTGCAAGTCCATATGTTGCTATTTTAAAAACAGAAAGTTTGCTGTTATGTTTTGAATATTAGTGAATAGTCAGAATATGATAAATCTTAAAAAAATTAGACAATGAGTAACAACAAATTATCTACTGTGTGGTAAATTTTCCAGAATTTTTGGAGTTAAATAAGTATGATTCCTCCTGCATTCTTTACAGACTATCCTGTGTAGACAGATTGTTGTTATGTTTGCATATGTTTGCTTGTTTAATGATTCTATTTGAATATAGGACTCTTAAACATGCAGAGGCATTTAGTAGGAAATATAAAATTATAATTTTAGTGATTTGCTATAGTAGAGAATGATAAGTTTTATGCATGGATTTATACTAACTTATCTCACGAGTTCTTGTTGAGTTTTGTGTGGATGAAGTTCTTGAGATTTAGGGAAACCGCGATATGAAGGGAATTAAGGAGACACAAAAGCTCAAGCTTGGGGATGCCCAAGGTATCCCTAGCTAATATTTCAAGAATTTTCAAGCATCTAAGCTTGGGGATGTCCTGGTAGGCATCCCACCTTTCTTCTTCAACAACTATCGGTCAATTTTCGTTGGGCCTAAGTTTTTGCTTCTTCACATGATATGTGCTATCCTTGCAATGTCATTTTATTTTGTTTTGCTTGATGTTTGAATAAAATACTTAAGATATGAAATTTTATTTATGAGGAGTCTTCACATAGTCACATAATTATTCAACTACTCATTGATCTTCACTTATATCTTTTGGAGTAGTTTGTCATTTGCTCTCATGCTTCACTTATATTATTTTGAGAGTCTTAAACAACATGTTAATTTGCTTTGGTCATAAATTTAGTCCTAATATGATAGGCATCCAAGAGGGATATAATAAACACTTTCATATGAAGTGCATTGAATACCATGAGAAGTTTTATTCCTTATGATTGTTTTGAGATATGAAGATGGTGATATTAGAGTCATGCTAGTGGAGTATTTGTGAATTTGAGAGATACTTGTTAAAGTTTGTGATTCCCGTAGCATGCGTATGGTGAACCGTTATGTGATGAAGTTGGAGCATGATTTATTTATTTATTGTCTTCCTTATGAATGGCGGTCGGGGATGAGCGATGGTCTTTTCCTACCAATCTATCCCCTAGGGGCATGTGCGTAGTACTTCGTTTCGATGACTAATAGTTTCTTGCAATAAGTATGTGAGTTCTTTATGACTAGTGTTGAGTCCATGGATTATACGCACTCTCACCCTTCCACCATTGCTAGCCTCTATTGTGCCACGCAACTTTCGCCGGTACCATACACCCACCATTTACCCTCCTCAAAACAACCACCATACCTACCTATTATGGCATTTCCATAGCCATATTTAGGGAGATCAGTACGTATACATGCATGCATGTGTTAGACGCAAATAAGGTCCGGCGAGACAGACAGGGGGAGAGGGTGCGGCTAGGAGGTGGTGCGGGAGGCCTACTATGTCGAGGGGGGAGGAGTGTGAGAGTATGAGATCGATGAAAAGAGGGGCAGGAGTGTGCACCTGCGTGGAACCGTATTGGACATAGGGGGCCATGGACGGTGAGAAGAGAAGAGGGGAAGTATGTGTTTTTGGTAGGCACACTTGGGTAGAGAGGTATATCGACCGGTGTGTGCCGAAAAGAAGGAGTCGGGGGACCTACACACACCGCAGGTGAACAACCTAAAGAGAAATAACGAACATGCGCGATGGAGGGGACGCTGAGGGAGAGTGAGAGGGGGGCGGGCGTGTGCATGCACGATAGAAAATTAGCGCTAGCTAGCCACAAAGAGAAGAGGATCATGAAGGTGTTAAATACGAACATAGATCATATTCATTATAAAAAAGTGGATACAGATACTTAAATAAGATATCATAATATAGAACATTGATTATAATTTGGGCTAATGTGTGGCTTTTGCAGCTCAGGGCTAAATACTTGTCATAATGTAGGGGGCAGGGCACTATACGTTGTGTGATAAACATGGTGTACGTATGGAACGTGGTTTAGATTATGAATATCTAGTTAGTGTCGGCGTCCTGGGAACGGGGGTCCCTAGACTTGCCTGCCTGCGGCCCATGGCGTGGCTCTGCGAGCGGGTCCGTACGGCCCATCTTCGCCAGCAAGGACTCAAGACCCTCGCGAGGCGAACGACACAAGACCTCCTCAGGAGCGGCCTCACCAGGCTGGCTCACGAGGGGTGGAGAGATTAGGGCCAGGCAAACCTCGCGAGGTTCCGATGACGCGAGCCATAACGATCGAGACCAGGCGGGCGTCAGGCGGGTGCCAGCATGCACAGAGTCCTTGTTTCCTCTTTGGTGCTAAGGAAGCAAGCGCAGGCGCGGAGTACCGAGGCGTCAAGCAAAGGTTTCCATATCGGTGCAACGAGACCAAGACCAGAAGGATGGCAAGACGGAGGTCACCGTGGAGCCCAAGACGGCGTCACCACCAGAGCCTTTTGCGGGCGAAGACTGCTTTTGTCAGGATAAGCTGTACTCGCTGTCCCCTTTCGAATTGGCCATTGTTGGCTCTCTTCCCGCTCAATATTTGGGGAGAATACCAAGGCCTCTATAAATAGGACTAGCCACCACCATAGCCAGGGGGGTCAGATCGTCAGGGACCAGAACAACCACAAGTTCACCAAGCACAAGAACACCTCTCCTCAGGAGGCTGTTCTTCCCCTTGTACTATTCATCCTTAGCCCAAGAGGCAATCCACCACACCACACTGGAGTAGGGTATTACACCACAACGGTGGCCCGAACCAGTATAAATCTTGTGTCCTTTGTGTTGCGAGTTCGTCGAGTCAGCCCATAAGATCTTAGTAAAGCTAGGACGTGGATCGGTAGGGGGGAGATCTCCGCGCGCACCTCAGTGTTTGAACCTTGAGGGTTTAACCGGAACCCATGATCCGACATTTGGCGCTAGGTAGGGGGTGCGCCGGAGTTTTCTTCCGTCAATTCGTGCTCCACCATCTTCGTGCCCATTCTCCATGGCTGGCGCCGCCCCGCTGGCCGGATCTACGGGTGCTCACAGTGGCGCTCGGGGGCTCCGAGCCCTTGATCCCGCCCTGCGGCAGGTGAAGTGGCCACCCAAGTTCAAGCCGGAGATGCCGCCGTGCTACGACGGTGCGGCGGACCCATCAGCTTTCCTGCTGGCGTATGAGGAAGCCGTCCTTAAGGCCGGCGGCGATGACAAGGTCATGGCGAACTGGCTTCCCATGGCCCTCACTGGTGCACCACGCGCCTGGCTGCTCAACCTCCCCGGATCCATGGTGGCATCCTGGGAGGAGTTGTGCGGCCTCTTCGATGCGCTCTATGGGGCACCGGCGCACCATGCGGTTGCGGCCCTCCTCGGCGGCTCGCAAGCACCACCCTCAGACTGTCACGTCAAGCTGTCCTTTTGCCAGATCGGCGCCACTTCCAAGCGCCCGGGGGCTCCGCCAGGCTGGGCCGCGGCCAAGGCCGACCTCACTTTCGACTCAGGAGATCATCCCGCCTCCACCCTCGGCTCGGGTGCGCTCCCAATGCTTTGCACGCCTGCTACCTCTTTTAGCACTGCGTTGGTTTTCCCCGAAGAGGAAGGGATGATGCAGCAAAGTAGCGTAAGTATTTCCCTCAGTTTTTGAGAACCAAGGTATCAATCCAGTAGGAGGCTACGCGTGAGTCCCTCGCACCTGCACAAAACTAATAAATCCTCGCAACTAACGCAAATAGGGGTTGTCAATCCCTATAGGGCGACATACGAGAGTGAGATCTGACAGATGATAAGATATATTTTTGGTATTTTTATGGTAAAGATCCAAAGTAAAATAAAGGCAAAGTAAGTAGCAAAGTAAATAACTAAGTAGTAGGAGATTGATATGATAAAGATAGACCCGGGGGCCATAGGTTTCACTAGTGGATTCTCTCGAGAGCATAAGTATTCTACGGTGGGTGAACAAATTACTGTTGAGCAATTGACAGAATTGAGCATAGTTATGAGAATATCTAGGTAAGATCATGTATATAGGCATCACGTCCGAGACAAGTAGACCGACTCCTGCCTGCATCTACTACTATTACTCCACTCATCGACCGCTATCCAACATGCATCTAGAGTATGAAGTTAAAAACAGAGTAAAGCCTTAAGCAAGATGACATGATGTAGAGGGATAGACTCATGCAATATGAAGAAAACCCCATCTTGTTATCCTCGATGGCAACAATACAATACGTGCCTTGCTACCCTTACTGTCACCGGGAAAGGACACCGCAAGATTGAACCCAAAGCTAAGCACTTCTCCCATTGCAAGAAAGATCAATCTAGTAGGCCAAACCAAACTGATAATTCGAAGAGACTTGCAGAGATAACCAATCATACATAAAAGAATTCAGAGAAGATTCAAATATTATTCATAGATAGACTTGATCATAAACCCACAATTCATCGGTCTCAACAAACACACCGCAAAAAGAAGATTACATCGAATAGATCTCCACAAGAGAGGGGGAGAACATTGTATTGAGATCCAAAAAGAGAGAAGAAGCCATCTAGCTACTAACTATGGACCCGTAGGTCTAAAGTAAACTACTCACACTTCATCGGAGAAGCTATGGTGTTGATGTAGAAGCCCTCCGTGATCGACGCCCCCTCCGTGCGGAGCTCCGGAACAGGCCCCAAGATGGGATCTCGTGGATACAGAAAGTTGCGGCGGTGGAATTAGGGTTTTGGCTCCACATCTGATCGTTTGGGGGTACGTGGGTATATATAGGAGGAATAAGTACGTCGGTGGAGCAACAGGGAGCCCATGAGGGTGGAGGGCGCGCCTGGGGGGGGGGGGGCAGGCGCGCCCCTACCTCGTGGCCTCCTGTTAATTGGCTTGACGTAGGGTCCAAGTCTCCTGAGTTGTATTCGATGAGAAAATCACATTCCCGAAGGTTTCATTCTGTTTGGACTCCGTTTGATATTCTTTTTCTTCGAAACCCTAAAATAGGCAAAAAAACAACAATTCTGGGTTGGGCCTCCAGTTAATAGGCTAGTCCCAAAAATAATATAAAAGTGGATAATAAAGCCCAATAATGTCCAAAACAGTAGATAATATAGCATGGAACAATCAAAAATTATAGATATGTTGGAGACGTATCAAGCATCCCCAAGCTTAATTCCTGCTCGTCCTCGAGTAGGTAAATAATAAAAACAGAATTTTTGATGCGGAGTGCTACTTGGCATAATTTTAATGTAATTCTTCTTAATTGTGGTATGAATATTCAGATCCGAAAGATTCAAGACAAGAGTTCATATTGACATAGAAAATAATAATACTTCAAGCATACTAACAAAGCAATTATGTGTTCTCAAAATAACATGGCTAAAGAAAGTTATCCCTACAAAATCATATAGTCTGGCTATGCTCTATCTTCACCACACAAAATATTTAAATCATGCACAACCCCGATGACAAGCCAAACAATTGTTTCATACTTTTGACATTCTCAAAACTTTTTCAATTTTCACGCAATACATGAGCGTGAGCCATGGATATAGCACTATAGGTGGAATAGAGTGGTGGTTGTGGAGAAGACAAAAAGGAAGAAGATAGTCTCACGTCAACTAGGCGTATCAATGGGCTATGGAGATGCCCATCTATAAATATCAATGTGAGTGAGTAGGGATTGCCATGCAACGGATGCACTAGAGCTATAAGTATATGAAAGCTCAAAAAGAAAGTAAGTGGGTGTGCATCCAACTTGCTTGCTCATGAAGACCTAGGGCAATTTGAGGAAGCCCATCATTGGAATATACAAGCCACATTCTATAATGAAAGATTCCCACTAGTATATGAAAGTGATAACATGAGAGACTCTCTACTATGAAGATCATGGTGCTACTTTGAAGCACAAGTGTGGTAAAAGGATAGTAACATTGTCCCTTGTCTTTTTTTCTCTCATTTTTTTTCTTTTTTTATTTGGGACTTTTCTCTTTTTTATGGCCTCTTTTTTTTTGTCCGGAGTCTCATCCTGACTTGTGGGGGAATCATAGTCTCCATCATCCTTTCCTCACTGGGACAATGCTCTAATAATGATGATCATCACACTTTTATTTTTCTTACAACTCAACAATTACAACTCGATACTTAGAACAAAAGATGACTCTATGTGAATGCCTCCGGTGGTGTACCGGGATATGCAATGACGCATGAGTGACATGTATGAAAGAATTATGAATGGTGGCTTTGCCACAAATACAATGGCAACTACATGATCATGCTAAGTAATATGACAATGATGGAGTGTGTCATAATAAACGGAATGGTGGAAAGTTGCATGGCAATATATCTTGGAATGGCTATGGAAATGCCATAATAGGTAGGTATGGTGGCTGTTTTGAGGAAGGTATATTGTGGGTGTATGATACCAGCGAAAGGTGCGCGGTGTTAGAGAGGCTAGCAAAGGTGGAAGGGTGGGAGTGCGTATAATCCATGGACTCAACATTAGTCATAAAGAACTCATATACTTATTGCAAAAATCTACAAGTTATCAACGCAAAGTATTACGCGCATGCTCCTAGGGGGATAGATTGGTAGGAAAAGACCATCGCTCATCCCCGACCGCCACTCATAAGGAAGACAATCAATAAATAAATCATGCTCCGACTTCATCACATAACGGTTCACCATACGTGCATGCTACGGGAATCAAAAACTTCAACACAAGTATTTCTCAAATTCACAACTACTCAACTAGCATGACTTTAATATCACCATCTCCATATCTCAAAACAATTATCAAGTATCAAACTTATCATAGTATTCAACACACTCATAAGAAAGTTTTATTATTAATCTTGCATACCAAGCATATTAGGATTTTAAGAAAATTACCATGCTATTAAGACTCTCAAATTAATCTAAGTGAAGCATGAGAGATCAATAGTTTCTATAAAACAAATCCACCACTGTGCTCTAAAAGATATAAGTGAAGCACTAGAGCAAAATTATATAACTCAAAAGATATAAGCGAAGCACATAGAGTATTCTAACAAATTCCAAATCATGTCTGGCTCTCTCAAAAGGTGTGTACAGCAAGGATGATTGTGGTAAACTAACAAGCAAAGACTCAAATCATACAAGATGCTCCAAGCAAAACACATATCATGTGGTAAATAAAAATATAGCTCCAAGTAAAGTTACCGATAGAAGTAGACGAAAGAGGGGATGCCTTCCGGGGCATCCCCAAGCTTTGGCTTTTAGGTGTCCTTAGATTATATTGGGGGTGCCATGTACATCCCCAATATTAGGCTCTTGCCACTCCTTGTTCCATAATCCATCAAATCTTTACCCAAAACTTGAAAACTTCACAACACAAAACTTAAAGTAGAAAATCTCGTGAGCTCCTTTAGCGAAAGAAAACAAAAGACCACTTCAAGGTACTGTAATGATGCTTTGCACGGGAGGAGGCTTGTGATATGCCGTAGCTAGGGTAGCGCCGTGGTGCGAATTTCCACTGCCCTATAGTTGCGACGGAACATTAATCAGCGCAACGAAGCTGCATCACAGACGTGTCTGGTGCAGAGCTATTATACACTATATCATCAACATAGCATCATAATCTTTATTTGCTTTTGGTTTGATCCTAGAAATTCTACGCAACTCAAGGACCCACGGAGAGAGTTGGGGATTTCGTTATTTTCATATTTGAGTTTTCTCAAATTTTGAGAATAGGATCATTTGATTTTAATTATTTTATCATCAATTATTTCTATTACAAAAATATGAGAGAGGGAATAAAATGACTTTCCCAAAATAAAGAAATATTGAGGATTTAATAATAAAATCAAATAAGATTTTATTTCGGAGTTTTTCGATATTTTATTTGAATTTAGGAAAAATGTGCGTTTTTCAAAATTGCATTTAGGCCCCAAATAAATGTTCACCTTGTGCGGCTTGATTTTAGAAGCCGGGGAAAATTTATTTCGGGATTTTTGGAGTCCGTTTAGTATCTTTTATTTGTTTTTCTGCATAAAAAAAACGCAACCGACCTACGGGCCGTGTCCGACCCGGACACTAGGCCCGTCCAGGCTTTATAAGCCGGGGAGCCCAGCCCGGGGCCTCCAAACCCTAGCGCCCCGCCGCCGCCGCCAGCGCCGCCCGCCGCTGCCGCCGACCGCCGCGCCGCCGCCGCCGCCGCCGCCGACCGCCGCCGCCGCCGGAGCCCCGCCGCCGCCGCCGGATCCGTCGCCGGAGTTGCCGGGGTAGTTTTTTTTAGTCGCCGTTTTTTCCCGAAAAACCGTTCGGTTTTTCCGACGGTTTTGTTCGTTTTTTAGTTTCGGTTTTTTAAATAGATCGGTTTTTCCGATTTATTTAAATAGCGAGCGTTCGTTCGTTCTAGCGAACGTTCGTCGTTTTTCTTTTCTCGGATTAAATCCGCGATTTTTCTGATCGCGATTCCTGATCCGATTTTCGTTTTAGTATAACTTTTCGCTCGTTTATCGGAATCAGGCGATTCAAGCGCCTGGAGTTTCGTCTCGAAACCCTCTATCCGTTTAACCAACTTAAACAAGTTTTTGCCACTGTAAAAATTGCCCTAGATCCAGAATAGTAAACGAAGCCTGTTTCTTTTGCCGTTTGACTTTCGTTGCTTCGTTTGATTTGATTCTTTTTGCAAACCGGAGTTCTTAAGTTGAACTTTCTGGTTAGATCTCTTATTTGAGTTTTACCTGTGCATTAGATGAATACTTATTGTATGCTTGTTTGTTTGTCTGCGATAGAATACCCGGAGTGCCGCCTGTTACTTCGAATCTCTAGGTTTCGCGGATCATCAGCAAGGCAAGTAACACTTTGATCATACCTCCTACTACCCAGTTTTATTGCATTAGATCAATCCTCACACATTGCATGATTAAGGATCTAATTAAATTGTGGGATGGGAAGTAGTTGAGGTAGTACCTATTACCTGTTGTATTATCAAACCTTTGGGAGTTACTTCTATGTTTGCTATTATGCCATGCTATGCTAGTAGACGTGGATTGGGTGAGTGATATCCATGACAGATGTGAGAGTGTTAATTAATGGTTTATCTAAGGTGGCAACTTAAACACACATCTGGGTGGATTGAGGTACCTGGCTATTTCAGGATTGCCTGTTTTTCTTTATGGACCGCCACCCAGGCCCAAAGGGATCATGAGATTTTTCATACTAGAAACTTCTGTGTGCAGCCACAAGCTATTATGGGCTCTAGCATAGTTGATTAAGTCATGCGAACTCTTACAGGGTAGACTAGCAGATGTAGGGGAAAGTAGGTGTAACGGTCTATCCATCGTAAGGTGCTAGCGCTTCTGAAAGACTATGTCTCGGTCATCCGTTTCTCAAACACCGTGTAGTGCGAGAAAACCAAACGGAGGCGATCGAGTCTTGTGGGGAAAAGTGCGCAAACCTCTGCAGAGTGTATAAACTAATAATGGTTAGCTGTGTCCCCGGTTATGGACATCTTGAGTATCTAGTACTTGGATTATCATGTGAATCTCAACATGTTACTCTAAAATTTAATTTTGTTGGGTTTTGTTTAATGATGATGCTTAATTGGGATTGAGAATGCTGTCAACCATTCTCAATGTTTAACAACTACCATGATAGTTAAATAAATTTTATTCCTTTGCAGTAGGGAAAAATTAGCTTTACGCAAAACTGTAACCATAGAGCTTTCCACCAGCCAAATATGCATATAGTATAGCTGTTTCATTCCATTACTCTCTATGTGTTACTTTGCCGGCATATTCCATGTGCTGACCCGTTTCGGGCTGCAACGTTAATGTTGCAGACTTTTCAGACGATGATTAAGGAGTTTTAGGTCGTGGTTCTATACTCAGTGATGCCGTTGGAGTTGATGGACTCACTTATCTTCTAAGCCTTCCGCTGTTATCGTTATTAGATGGCCTTAAGCCATATTTATTGTAATAAGTTCTCTATTGAGACACTCGATGTAATAAGTGTGTGATTGCTACTCTGTTATAAATCCTCCAAGTACTGTGTGGTGTCAGCATTACTGATCCAGGGATGATACCTGAGCACAGAGATCAGACCGTTTGAGGTCTGGTCGCTACAAAGATGGTATCAGAGCACACGCTGACTGTAGGACACGACCACTAAGCTAAAGACCTAGATCACTATTCACTCTCTTCTCTTCTGACCTCTTATCTTTTCTACTCTTTAGGATGGCGGATGCAAGGAACAAGTTCACGCAACCGGATGAAGATACACCCTTTGGACGTCACCTGAAGGAAGTCACTAGATACCTGAACATAGGAGTACCAAGCTTCACCGGAACCTACAACGCCACCTTACCTGAAGAAGAGCACTGGATGATTCAAGTTCAAGTTCCAGGAAGGACGTTCATGCCAGTCACTGAGCCCATAGAGTTTTCTTTTGATGCACCAACTTGGAGTCTAGGAAAGAGCATGGCAGCTCACATCGCCATGGGACGCATTGGAGAACTCTACCGCAATGATCTCAAGGATACTATCTACCAGATTTGTGGGTGCCGAGATGAGCACTGGGAGATGATCAGCACCAGAAAGGATAGATCAATTGTAGCATTTATCCAGGAATTAAACCAGCACATTCGACGTCAGGAGAACCAGATGTGCGCCGACATGATAGACCTGAAGAAGGCAAGGACAAGAATCAAGGAACTGGAGGAAGAACTCAAGGCTACACGTGAAGATTATGAAGAAGAAATTGAAGTATTAGTGGATAAGAATGCCGACCAAACAATGAAGATCGGGATATTTATGGGAGGCCCTACACCAGTAGATGAAGACGAAGAACCCAAGGAAATTCACTCGGAAGACTACATCATCATCGACGACACCGACTCGGACCCAGATGATAGCGATGATGACTATGTTGATGAAGCCGGAGCAGATATCATGGAGTCTGCAACCGAAGAATATATCTAGTAGACCAACTCATCAGTAGTAGTAGTAGTAGTAGTAGTAGTAGTAGTAGTAGTAGTAGTAGTAGTAGTCCACCATGTAAATACAGTAGTCCGAGCACTTTTGCGATAGTTAGATCGATTGTATGCCCTTGTTTGATTGAATGAAGTGAATTGTTTGCTTTTGCCTCATGTGCATATGGGTAGTGTTTCCTCTTTAGACCCCCTCTATTCTTAAATCTCATCTTTTCTAAAACCCTCAGATGCCTCCGAGACATGACACCGGATTTACCTTCCCACCGGAGCTCACCCAATTGATCCAGCAGCAGAACACATTGATGCAGTTGCTAGTCCAGAATCAGAATCAGGGGAACAACAACCCACCACCACCACCACCACCTGTTGATCACTTAGCCCGTTTTCTTAGGCTGAATCCGCCGGTGTTTTCCAGTAGTACCGAGCCAATAGTAGCAGATGATTGGCTCTGCAAGACAGCTAGAGAGTTGATCACAGCAGGATGCACAGATGCGGAGAAGGTGAAGTTTGCCGCACATCAGCTTGAAGGACCCGCAGCATCATGGTGGGAGAATTTCACATCCACTTTCCCTGTCGACACTGTCACATGGGACCAGTTTCAGCAGACTTTTCGAACTGCCCATGTTTCAGCAGGAGCTATGGCCTTGAAGAAGCGAGAGTTTCACAACTTGCGCCAAGGAGGACGGACAGTTGGCCAGTATGTGGAGGACTTTAGTAAATTAGCACGTTATGCCCCAGATGACGTTGCTACGGATGCAGCTAAGCAGGAGAAGTTTTTGGAAGGACTGAATGATGAGTTGAGCATGCAGTTGATGGTAGCAACCTTCAACAACTACCAGGAGTTGGTAGATCGTGCTCTTTTGATTGAAGGGAAGCAGCAACAAATTGAAAATCGCAAGAGGAAGTATGCACAAGGAAAGTACAATTCAGGAGCTCAGCAGAAGCCATGATTTACCCCTAGATCGGGAGGACATTTTCAGCATACTCATGGAGGAGGTACCTCGCACAATCACAATGGCACCAAGAATGGTAATGGTAATGGAGGAAGCAACGGCCAGAACCGTACCAACCCATCAACCCCAGCCAAGAAAGACTTGAGCCAAGTCACTTGCTTTAAGTGTCAGAAGACCGGACATTATGACAATGAATGTCCTGAAGGCCAGAATGGCAATGGAAGCTCTAGGAAGAAGCCGAACCCTTTCAACAGGGGACAGGTGAACCACGTTAATGTGGAGGAGGTTGAAGATCAACCGGATGCAGTAATCGGTAAGTTTTTGGTTAAGTCATTTACTGCACTCGTTCTTTTTGATACTGGTGCATCGCATTCATACATATCAAGGGGATTTGTGGATAAGTATAACTTACCCACTAAGGTTCTTAGAACACCTATGCTAGTAAGCTCACCAGGAGCGGAGTATATGGCCAGTCAAGGATGTTTCCAAGTGCCATTAAGTATAGGAAGGCATATTTTCCCAACGGATTTAATTATTCTGGAATCCCAAGGTTTGGATGTAATTCTCGGTATGGATTGGCTGTCGATGTATGGGGGAAACATCGATTGCGCCAGTAAGACAATTTTTCTTACAACGCCAGAAGGAAGAAGGATCAAGTATGTATCCCGGCATGCGCCAAGTAGGACACAAGTAAATTCCTTATCAGGAGTTGTGCAGGAGGAAGTACCAGTGGTAAGGGATTTCCCTGACGTATTTCCCGAAGAGTTGCTAGGCATGCCACCGGATAGAGATATTGAGTTTTTGATTGAGCTATTGCCAGGCACAGGGCCAATATCAAAGAGACCATATAGGATGCCCGCAAAGGATTTGGTGGAGATTAAGAAGCAGATTAAGGAGTTACTGGATAAAGGTTACATTCGCCCAAGTTCGTCGCCTTGGCGATCACCAGTACTTCTAGTGGAGAAAAAGGATGGATCGTTAAGGATGGTTGTTGACTATCGTGGGTTGAATGAAGTAACGATCAAGAACAAGTACCCAGTACCAATGATCAATGATCTGTTTGATCGATTGCAAGGATCTAAGGTATTTTCCAAGATCGATCTGCGATCAGGATACCACCAGTTGAAGATTCGAGAACAGGATATACCTAAGACAGCTTTTACCACCAAGTATGGGCTGTACGAGTATACCGTTATGTCATTTGGTCTGACTAACGCACCTGCCTATTTTATGAACATGATGAACAAAGTGTTTATAGAGTTCTTGGATAAGTTCGTCATGGTGTTCATTGATGATATTCTGGTTTACTCGAAGAATGAAGAGGAGCATAAGGAACATTTGCGTTTGGTTCTTGGAAAGCTCAGGGAACATCAACTATATGCCAAGTTTAGCAAATGTGAGTTTTGGTTGAAGGAAGTAGGATTCCTCGGACACGTTATATCCGGAGAAGGAATAGCAGTTGATCCCACTAAAGTTGATACCGTGACCAAGTGGGAGGCACCAACAACAGTTGGAGAGATCCGGAGTTTCCTTGGACTCGCAGGATACTAGCGGAGATTTATTGAGAATTTCTCCAAAATTGCAAAACATATGACGGAGTTGTTAAAGAAGGATACCAAGTTCATATGGACCGAGGAGTGTGAGGCTAGCTTCCAGGAGTTGAAGAAACGCTTGGTTACTTCACCAGTGTTGATTTTGCCAGACCAGACCAAAGATTATGAGGTGTATTGCGACGCTTCACGACGAGGACTTGGAGCAATGCTTATGCAGGAAGGGAGAGTTGTTTCATATGCCTCACGACAACTGAAACCCCACGAATTGAATTATGCCACGCATGATTTGGAGTTAGCAGTCGTAGTGCATGCATTGAAAACATGGAGACATTTCCTCATTGGAAATCATTGTGAGGTGTACACGGATCACAAGAGTTTGAAATACATTTTCACGCAGAAGGAGTTAAACCTCAGACAAAGGAGATGGTTGGAGCTCATCAAGGATTATGATATGAGATTGCATTACCATCCCGGAAAGGCTAATGTAGTAGCTGACGCATTGAGCCGTAAGAGCCATGTCAATACACTAATGACGGGAGAAATACCAAAGGAGTTAGCCGAGGATCTTCGTGAGCTATGTTTGGAAATAGTTCCGAGAGGCTATGTAGCAGCATTGGAGATTCAGTCAACTTTGATGGATAGAATCAGAGAAGCTCAGAAGACTGACAAGGAGATTGCCTCTATAAAGGAGAAAATGAGCGAGGGAAAGGCTAAACGATTTCGTGAGGATGAGCACGACACCCTATGGTTTGAAGGCCGTGTTTATGTGCCCAATGACCCTGAGATCAGGAAGTTGATTCTACAAGAGGCACACGACTCACCATATTCGATTCACCCAGGAAATACCAAGATGTATTTGGATTTGAAGGATACTTTCTGGTGGACCGGAATGAAGAAATATATTGCGGAGTATGTAGCAGTTTGTGACGTATGTCAGAGAGTAAAGGCAGAGCATCAGAAGCCAGCAGGATTGCTACAACAATTGCCCATACCCGAATGGAAGTGGGATAAGCTAGGCATGGATTTTATCATAGGATTACCCAGGACTCGTTCAGGCTATGACTCGATTTGGGTTGTAGTTGATCGGTTGACGAAAGTAGCTCATTTCATCCCGGTAAAGACCACTTACACCAGTGCTAAGTTGGCAAAGATATACATGACCAGGATTGTATGCTTACATGGAGTTCCGAGGAGTATAGTATCAGATAGAGGAACCCAGTTTACCTCAAAGTTCTGGAATCAGTTGCACGAAACTTTGGGTACCAGGCTAGAGTTCAGCACAGCTTTTCATCCACAGACAGATGGACAGACGGAGAGAGTCAATCAGATTTTGGAGGACATGCTGAGAGCTTGTGCACTAGATTATGGATCTAGTTGGGACGACAATTTGCCATATGCAGAATTCTCTTACAACAACAGCTATCAATCCAGTTTAAAGATGGCCCCTTTCGAAGCCTTGTACGGAAGAAGGTGCAGGACACCGTTGTCATGGGATGAAGTTGGAGACGGCCAGTTGTTTGGACCTGATTTGATTAAAGAGTCTGAACAGAAGGTGAAATTTATTCACGATAGACTCAAGGTAGCTCAATCCAGGCAGAAGAGCTATGCAGATTCTAAACGCAAGGAGACAGTTTACGAAGTTGGAGATAGAGCTTATCTTCGAGTATCCCCACTTCGGGGAACAAGGCACTTTGGTGTTAAGGGAAAGTTAGCGCCACGATTTGTAGGACCATACCGAGTATTGGAACATATGGGAGAAGTGGCCTACAAGTTGGAATTGCCTGAAGGATTGTTAGGAGTTCATGGTGTGTTCCACGTTTCTCAGCTGAAGAAGTGCGACGCGGAGATGGCTGACATACCCTTGAGAGACACAGTGTCATTGGAAGCAATTCAGTTGGATAGTGATTTGACCTATGAGGAGAAACCAGTTAAGATCCTAGAATATGCCAGCCGAGTCACCGCAGCAAGGTTATCAAGTTTTGTAAGGTTCAGTGGAGCCACCACACGGAGGATGAAGCCACCTGGGAGCGAGAGGAAGATTTGCTCAAGGACCACCCTCACCTATTTTCTAGCCAACCCGAATCTCGAGGGCGAGATTCATCTTAAGGGGGGTAGGTTTCTAACATCCCAAATTTTCAATTTGGAATGTTATACATTAGATCATCATTGCATAATATAATTTATTTGCTTTTGGTTTTGATCCTAGAAATTCTACGCAACTCAAGGACCCACGGAGAGAGTTGGGGATTTTGTTATTTTCATATTTGAATTTTCTCAAATTTTGAGAATAGGATCATTTGATTTTAATTATTTTATCATCAATTATTTATATTAAAAAAATATGAGAGAGGGAATAAAATGAATTTCCCAAAATAAAGAAATATTGAGGATTTCATAATAAAATCAAATAAGATTTCATTTCAGAATTTTTCGTTATTTTATTTGAATTTAGGAAAAATGTGCGTTTTTCAAAGTTGCATTTAGGCCCCAAATAAATGTTCACCTTGTGCGTCTTGATTTTAGAAGTCCGGGAAAATTTATTTTGGGATTTTTGGAGTCCGTTTAGTATTTCTTTTATCTGTTTTTCTTCGCGAAATAACTAAAAAAAACGAAACCGACCTACGGGCCGTGTTAGGCCCGGACTCCTCTGGGGCCGGCCTTTAAAGCCGGGGCGCCCGACCCCGCAGCCCACCGAGCCGCCCCGCCGCCCCGAACCCTAGCGCCGCGCGCGCCGCCGCCGCCGCCGCCACCCGCGCCGCGCCGCCCTGCCGCCTCGCCGCCGGATCCCGCCGCCGCCGCCTCCCGCCAGCGCCACGCCGCCCCGCCGCCGACCACCATCGCCGGAGCCCCCCCGCCGCCGCCGGAACCTCACCGGAATTGCCGGGTAGTTTTTTTTAGACGCCGTTTTTTTTCCCGAAAAAACGTTCGGTTTTTCCGACGGTTTTGTTCGTTCTTTTAGTTTCTTTTTTTAAATAGATCGGTTTTTCCGATTTATTTAAATAGCGAGCGTTCGTTCGTTCTAGTGAACGTTCATCGTTTTTCTTTTCTCAGAATTAAATCCGTGATTTTTCTGATCGTGATTTCTGATCCGATTTTCGTTTTAGTATAACTTTTCGCTCGTTTATCGGAATCAGGCGATTCAAGCGCCTGGAGTTTCGTCTTGAAACCCTCTATTCGTTTAACCAACTTAAACAAGTTTTTGCCACTGTAAAAATTGCCCTAGATCCAGAATACTAAACGAAGCCTGTTTCTTTTGCCGTTTGACTTTCGTTGCTTCGTTTGATTTGATTCTTTTTGAAAACCGGAGTTCTTAAGTTGAGCTTTCTGGTTAGATCTCTTATTTGAGTTTTAACTGTGCATTAGATGAATACTTATTGTATGCTTGTTTGTTTGTCTGCGATAGAATACCCGGAGTGCGCCGCCTGTTATTTCGAATCTCTAGGTTTCGCGGATCATCAGCAAGGCAAGTAACACTTTGATCATACCTCCTACTACCCATTTTTATTGCATTAGATAAATCCTCAAACATTGCATGATTAGGATCTAATTAAATTGTGGGATGGGAAGTAGTTGAGGTAGTACCTATTACCTGTTGTATTATCAAACCTTTGGGAGTTACTTCTATGTTTGCTATTATGCCATGCTATGCTAGTAGACGTGGATTGGGTGAGTGATATCCATGACAGATGTGAGAGTGTTAATTAATGGTTTATCTAAGGTGGCAACTTAAACACACATCTGGGTGGATTGAGGTACCTGGCTATTTCAGGATTGCCTGTTTTTCTTTATGGACCGCCACCCAGGCCCAAAGGGATCATGAGATTTTTCATACTAGAAACTTCTGTGTGCAGCCACAAGCTATTATGGGCTCTAGCATAGTTGATTAAGTCATGCGAACTCTTACAGGGTAGACTAGCAGATGTAGGGGAAAGTAGGTGTAACGGTCTATCCATCGTAAGGTGCTAGCGCTTCTGAAAGACTATGTCTCGGTCATCCGTTTCTCAAACACCGTGTAGTGCGAGAAAACCAAACGGAGGCGATCGAGTCTTGTGGGGAAAAGTGCGCAAACCTCTGCAGAGTGTATAAACTAATAATGGTTAGCTGTGTCCCCGGTTATGGACATCTTGAGTATCTAGTACTTGGATTATCATGTGAATCTCAACATGTTACTCTAAAATTTAATTTTGTTGGGTTTTGTTTAATGATGATGCTTAATTGGGATTGAGAATGCTGTCAACCATTCTCAATGTTTAACAACTACCATGATAGTTAAATAAATTTTATTCCTTTGCAGTAGGGAAAAATTAGCTTTACGCAAAACTGTAACCATAGAGCTTTCCACCAGCCAAATATGCATATAGTATAGCTGTTTCATTCCATTACTCTCTATGTGTTACTTTGCCAGCATATTCCATGTGCTGACCCGTTTCGGGCTGCAACGTTAATGTTGCAGACTTTTCAGACGATGATTAAGGAGTTTTAGGTCGTGGTTCTATACTCAGTGATGCCGTTGGAGTTGATGGACTCACTTATCTTCTAAGCCTTCCGCTGTTATCGTTATTAGATGGCCTTAAGCCATATTTATTGTAATAAGTTCTCTATTGAGACACTCGATGTAATAAGTGTGTGATTGCTACTCTGTTATAAATCCTCCAAGTACTGTGTGGTGTCAGCATTACTGATCCAGGGATGATACCTGAGCACAGAGATCAGACCGTTTGAGGTCTGGTCGCTACAAAGATGGTATCAGAGCACACGCTGACTGTAGGACACGACCACTAAGCTAAAGACCTAGATCACTATTCACTCTCTTCTCTTCTGACCTCTTATCTTTTCTACTCTTTAGGATGGCGGATGCAAGGAACAAGTTCACGCAACCGGATGAAGATACACCCTTTGGACGTCACCTGAAGGAAGTCACTAGATACCTGAACATAGGAGTACCAAGCTTCACCGGAACCTACAACGCCACCTTACCTGAAGAAGAGCGCTGGATGATTCAAGTTCAAGTTCCAGGAAGGACGTTCATGCCAGTCATTGAGCCCATAGAGTTTTCTTTTGATGCACCAACTTGGAGTCTAGGAAAGAGCATGGCAGCTCACATCGCCATGGGACGCATTGGAGAAGTCTACCGCAATGATCTCAAGGATACTATCTACCAGATTTGTGGGCGCCAAGATGAGCACTGGGAGATGATCAGCACCAGAAAGGATAGATCAATTGTAGCATTTATCCAGGAATTAAACCAGCACATTCGACGTCAGGAGAACCAGATGTGCGCCGACATGATAGACCTGAAGAAGGCAAGGACAAGAATCAAGGAACTGGAGGAAGAACTCAAGGCTACACGTGAAGATTATGAAGAAGAAATTGAAGTATTAGTGGATAAGAATGCCGACCAAACAATGAAGATCGGGATATTTATGGGAGGCCCTACACCAGTAGATGAAGACGAAGAACCCAAGGAAATTCACTCGGAAGACTACATCATCATCGACGACACCGACTCGGACCCAGATGATAGCGATGATGACTATGTTGATGAAGCCGGAGCAGATATCATGGAGTCTGCAACCGAAGAATATATCTAGTAGACCAACTCATCAGTAGTAGTAGTAGTAGTAGTAGTAGTAGTAGTAGTAGTAGTAGTAGTAGTAGTCCACCATGTAAATACAGTAGTCCGAGCACTTTTGCGATAGTTAGATCGATTGTATGCCCTTGTTTGATTGAATGAAGTGAATTGTTTGCTTTTGCCTCATGTGCATATGGGTAGTGTTTCCTCTTTAGACCCCCTCTATTCTTAAATCTCATCTTTTCTAAAACCCTCAGATGCCTCCGAGACATGACACCGGATTTACCTTCCCACCGGAGCTCACCCAATTGATCCAGCAGCAGAACACATTGATGCAGTTGCTAGTCCAGAATCAGAATCAGGGGAACAACAACCCACCACCACCACCACCACCTGTTGATCACTTAGCCCGTTTTCTTAGGCTGAATCCGCCGGTGTTTTCCAGTAGTACCGAGCCAATAGTAGCAGATGATTGGCTCTGCAAGACAGCTAGAGAGTTGATCACAGCAGGATGCACAGATGCGGAGAAGGTGAAGTTTGCCGCACATCAGCTTGAAGGACCCGCAGCATCATGGTGGGAGAATTTCACATCCACTTTCCCTGTCGACACTGTCACATGGGACCAGTTTCAGCAGACTTTTCGAACTGCCCATGTTTCAGCAGGAGCTATGGCCTTGAAGAAGCGAGAGTTTCACAACTTGCGCCAAGGAGGACGGACAGTTGGCCAGTATGTGGAGGACTTTAGTAAATTAGCACGTTATGCCCCAGATGACGTTGCTACGGATGCAGCTAAGCAGGAGAAGTTTTTGGAAGGACTGAATGATGAGTTGAGCATGCAGTTGATGGTAGCAACCTTCAACAACTACCAGGAGTTGGTAGATCGTGCTCTTTTGATTGAAGGGAAGCAGCAACAAATTGAAAATCGCAAGAGGAAGTATGCACAAGGAAAGTACAATTCAGGAGCTCAGCAGAAGCCATGATTTACCCCTAGATCGGGAGGACATTTTCAGCATACTCATGGAGGAGGTACCTCGCACAATCACAATGGCACCAAGAATGGTAATGGTAATGGAGGAAGCAACGGCCAGAACCGTACCAACCCATCAACCCCAGCCAAGAAAGACTTGAGCCAAGTCACTTGCTTTAAGTGTCAGAAGACCGGACATTATGACAATGAATGTCCTGAAGGCCAGAATGGCAATGGAAGCTCTAGGAAGAAGCCGAACCCTTTCAACAGGGGACAGGTGAACCACGTTAATGTGGAGGAGGTTGAAGATCAACCGGATGCAGTAATCGGTAAGTTTTTGGTTAAGTCATTTACTGCACTCGTTCTTTTTGATACTGGTGCATCGCATTCATACATATCAAGGGGATTTGTGGATAAGTATAACTTACCCACTAAGGTTCTTAGAACACCTATGCTAGTAAGCTCACCAGGAGCGGAGTATATGGCCAGTCAAGGATGTTTCCAAGTGCCATTAAGTATAGGAAGGCATATTTTCCCAACGGATTTAATTATTCTGGAATCCCAAGGTTTGGATGTAATTCTCGGTATGGATTGGCTGTCGATGTATGGGGGAAACATCGATTGCGCCAGTAAGACAATTTTTCTTACAACGCCAGAAGGAAGAAGGATCAAGTATGTATCCCGGCATGCGCCAAGTAGGACACAAGTAAATTCCTTATCAGGAGTTGTGCAGGAGGAAGTACCAGTGGTAAGGGATTTCCCTGACGTATTTCCCGAAGAGTTGCTAGGCATGCCACCGGATAGAGATATTGAGTTTTTGATTGAGCTATTGCCAGGCACAGGGCCAATATCAAAGAGACCATATAGGATGCCCGCAAAGGATTTGGTGGAGATTAAGAAGCAGATTAAGGAGTTACTGGATAAAGGTTACATTCGCCCAAGTTCGTCGCCTTGGCGATCACCAGTACTTCTAGTGGAGAAAAAGGATGGATCGTTAAGGATGGTTGTTGACTATCGTGGGTTGAATGAAGTAACGATCAAGAACAAGTACCCAGTACCAATGATCAATGATCTGTTTGATCGATTGCAAGGATCTAAGGTATTTTCCAAGATCGATCTGCGATCAGGATACCACCAGTTGAAGATTCGAGAACAGGATATACCTAAGACAGCTTTTACCACAAGGTATGGGCTATACGAGTATACCGTTATGTCATTTGGTCTGACTAACGCACCTGCCTATTTTATGAACATGATGAACAAAGTGTTTATAGAGTTCTTGGATAAGTTCGTCATGGTGTTCATTGATGATATTCTGGTTTACTCGAAGAATGAAGAGGAGCATAAGGAACATTTGCGTTTGGTTCTTGGAAAGCTCAGGGAACATCAACTATATGCCAAGTTTAGCAAATGTGAGTTTTGGTTGAAGGAAGTAGGATTCCTCGGACACGTTATATCCGGAGAAGGAATAGCAGTTGATCCCACTAAAGTTGATACCGTGACCAAGTGGGAGGCACCAACAACAGTTGGAGAGATCCGGAGTTTCCTTGGACTCGCAGGATACTAGCGGAGATTTATTGAGAATTTCTCCAAAATTGCAAAACATATGACGGAGTTGTTAAAGAAGGATACCAAGTTCATATGGACCGAGGAGTGTGAGGCTAGCTTCCAGGAGTTGAAGAAACGCTTGGTTACTTCACCAGTGTTGATTTTGCCAGACCAGACCAAGGATTATGAGGTGTATTGCGACGCTTCACGACGAGGACTTGGAGCAATGCTTATGCAGGAAGGGAGAGTTGTTTCATATGCCTCACGACAACTGAAACACCACGAATTGAATTATGCCACGCATGATTTGGAGTTAGCAGCCGTAGTGCATGCATTGAAAACATGGAGACATTTCCTCATTGGAAATCATTGTGAGGTGTACACGAATCACAAAAGTTTGAAATACATTTTCACGCAGAAGGAGTTAAACCTCAGACAAAGGAGATGGTTGGAGCTCATCAAGGATTATGATATGAGATTGCATTACCATCCCGGAAAGGCTAATGTAGTAGCTGACGCATTGAGCCGTAAGAGCCATGTCAATACACTAATGACGGGAGAAATACCAAAGGTGTTAGCCGAGGATCTTCGTGAGCTATGTTTGGAAATAG